>NW_007052779.1:168975-170131 GCF_000164805.1 Carlito syrichta
TAACTGGGGACTTTAATACCCCACTCACAACCCTAGACAGATCATCAGGACAAAAAATCAGCAAGGAGATCCGGAACCTCAATGTGACTTTGGGCCAAATGGATTTAATTGATACCTACAGAACACTCCATCCAAAGACCACAGAATACACATTCTACTCATCACCACATGGAACATATTCTAAGATCAACCACATACTCGGCCATAAATCAAGCATAAGCAAATTTAAAAGGACCAAAATTCTACCATGCATCTTCTCGGACCACAGTGGAATAAAAATAAACATTGACACGAACAAAGTCCCCCCAAAACCCACAAAGACATGGACACTAAACAGCAAGATGCTAAACAACTCCTGGGTCAATGATGAAATCAAAACAGAGATCAAAAGATACCTGGAAACAAATGAAAATGAAGAAACATCTTACCAAAATCTCTGGGATGCCCTGAAAGCTGTAGTAAGAGGGGAATTTATATCCCTACAAACACACATGAATAAAATGGAAGGAACAGAAATTCACAACCTAACAAGCCACCTAAAGAAGCTGGAAAAGCAAGACCACAAAAACCCTAACTTCAGCAGAAGAATCCAGATCACCAAAATAAAAGCCCAAATCCAAGACATATAAGACAAAAAGATAATACAAAAAAAATCAATGAAACAAAAAGCTGGTTCTTCGAAAGGATAAACAAGATCGATGTTCCCCTAGCTAGACTGACCAAGAAAAAACGAGAAAAAAACCAAATAAGCACAATCAGAAACACAAAAGATGAAGTCACATCTGACCCTGAAGAAATACAAAAGATCATTAGAGACTACTACATACACTTGTATAGAAACAAACTTGAAAACCTTAAGGAAATGGAAGACTTTCTGACATCACACAGCCTACCTAGGTTGGAACAAGAAGAAATTGAGACCCTAAATAGACCAATAACAATCAAGGAAATCGACTACGTAATAAGAAAACTTCCTACAAAAAAAAGCCCCGGTCCAGATGGCTTCCCAGCAGAATTCTACAAGACATTTAAGGAGAAGCTGATACCAATCCTACTGAAGGTATTCCAGGCGATTAAAAAAGATGGAACTCTCCCCAAATCATTTTACGAAGTCAACATCACATTGATACCCAAGCCAGGTAAAGATCCAACAAAG
>NW_007052779.1:170151-170979 GCF_000164805.1 Carlito syrichta
AATGTAATTAAATACATCAACAGATGTCAAAACAAAAACCACATGATCATATCATTAGATGCAGAAAAAGCTTTTGATAAAATCCAGCACCCCTTCTTGATAAAAACCCTTGAACATCTAGGCATACGGGGAACATACCTCAAAATAGTAAAAGCCATCTACGAGAAACCCACAGCCAGCATACTCCTAAATGGACAAAAATTGGAACCAATTCCCCTGAAAACTGGAACAAGACAAGGATGCCCACTCTCACCCCTGCTGTTCAACATAGTATTGGAAGTCCTGGCTAGAGCAATCAGAGAAGAGGAGGAAATAAGGGGTATCCAAATAGGAAAAGAGGAAGTAAAGTTATCACTCTTTGCAGATGATATGATTGTATACCTTGAAAACCCAAGAGAATCTGTCAAAAGCCTCCTTACACTGATAAAGGCCTTTGGCAAAGTCTCAGGATACAAAATAAATGTACAAAAGAAAATCTCATTCCTCTACACCAATAATAAACAAACAGAAACCCAAATAAAAAACACAATTCCATTCACAATAGCCACAAAAAAAATGAAATACCTTGGCATCTTCCTAACCAGAGACGTGAAAGACCTTTACAAGAAAAATTACAAAACACTGCTCAAAGAAATCAAAGATGACACAAACAAGTGGAAAATATCCCATGCTCATGGATTGGAAGAATCAACATTGTGAAGATGTCCATCTTACCTAACGCAATCTACAAATTCAATGCAATACCCATCAAATTACCAGCAACATTCTTCTCAGACCTGAAAAGCACACAGGAATTTCATATGGAAACACAAACGTCCAAGAATAGCC
>NW_007052779.1:171242-171962 GCF_000164805.1 Carlito syrichta
CGAGAGGAGAATCTATTCAGTAAATGGTTTTGGGAAAACTGGCTGACCACATGCAGAAGATTGAAGCAGGACCCCTATCTATCCCCTGCACAAAGGTTAACTCCAAATGGATCAGAGACCTAAATGTAAAACCTCAAACCATAAGAACCTTAGAAAAGGAAGGAAATACCCTCATGGAAATCGGAACTGGCATCCAATTCCTAAACAAAACTCAAAACCCACAGGTCATAAGAGAAGATAGACAAGTGGGACCTTATTAAACTGACAAGCTTCTGCAAAGCCAAAGAAACCATCAAGAGAGCAGGGAGACAGCCTACACACTGAAAAAGTATTTGCCAACTCTAGGTCTGACAAAGGCTTAACATCCTGGATCTACAAGGAACTGAAATGTACCGAAAAGAAAAAAACAAACAACCCCATTATAAAATGGGCAAAAGATATGAACAGACACTTCACAAAAGAAGACATCCGAGCAGCCAACAAACACATGAAGAAATGCTCAACCTCACTAATCATCAGGGAGATGCAAATCAAAACCACACTGAGATACCACCTAACTCCAGTCAGAATGGCAATTATCAACAACTCAAAAAATAACAGCTGCTGGAGAGGGTGTGGTGAAAAGGGAACACTTCTACAGTGTTGGTGGGAGTGTAAACTAGTGCAACCTCTGTGGAAAGCAGTGTGGCGATTCCTAAAAGCTCTAAACATCAACCCTCC
>NW_007052779.1:172574-174726 GCF_000164805.1 Carlito syrichta
AAAATGACTGACGGTACTGGGAAACTATGGGGGGGAGGGGGATGGGATTAACAGTCGCAAATATCTGTCTGGGGATGGGGAATCACCTCTTATCAACAGGGTGCCTGAATGAAATGTAATTGTACACCTAACCCTTAACTGTACCCCACAAAACCATAATAAAAAAATTGATAAAAAAAAGAACACCTATTATGCAAATCATTATTATATAAATAAAAGCCATGGTGCTTGTAGGTTTTACTAATCGAGGGTAAAAAGAACCAGGAAATTTTCCCAATCTGGGAAACTCTCATTCCACAAAATACCCAGAGATTATTTGTCATTACTTTAATGAACACTTTTCTGGTACAAGCACGCTTGTTTGTGAGCAAAAGCTGTGAGACACACAGTAAGTGTAGATAAGAATGGTACACTCAGCCAGGCGCGGTGGCTCACGCCTATAATCCCAGCATTTTGGGAGGCTGAGGTGAAAGGATTGCTTGAGCCCCTGGGTCGGAGACCAGCCTGGGCAACTTGGCAAGACCTCATCTCTACAATTAAAAAAAAAAAATTACTCGAGCATGGTGGTGTGTGCCTATAGTTCCAGCTGCTTGGAAGGCTGAGGGGGAAGGATTGCCTGAGCCCAGCAGGTCGAGGCTGAGGTGGCTGGGAGTGTGCCACTGCCCTCCAGTCTGGGTGACAGAGTGAAACGCCAACTCAAAAAAAAAAAAAGAATGATGCACTCATATACCACAGGTGACATTGTCAACAAAAGAAATATTCAGGCAATATATCTTTTTGGCTATAAAAATATTTGTATATCTGACCATGTAATTCTAGCCCTGAGTCTATGTCCTTTGGCAATAAATCAACAAAATAAAAAATGTTACAACATCATTTTTTTTTTTTAAGTTGGAGTCTCACTCTGTCGCCCAGACTGGAGTGCAGTGGCCGCTCCCAGCCACCGCAGCCTCGACCTGCTGGGCTCTGGCCATCCTTCCGCCTCAGCCTTCCGAGTAGCCAGAATTACAGGCGCGCGCTACCACGCCCGGCTGATTTTTTGATTTATTGTAGAGATGAGGTCTCGCTGCCCAGGCGGGTCTCAAACCCGCGGGCTCAGGCAATCCACTCACCTCAGCCTCCCAAAGGCGCGGGATTACAGGGTGAGCCACCAAGCCCGGCTTTTCACAACACCATTTTCAATACTCCAAAATGGAATCAATCCAAATGTCAGCAATAAGAAAATGAATTAATAGTTATGATTAGTTTGATTATAGTGAATTTTGCATCCACTAAAAATGGGTATTTATGGGATATCTGTGGATATATAAAATATTTTAAAATAATATTAGATGAGAAAAGCAGACTTCAAAATTTACGAATACTACAAAAACAACTGTGCAAGAATCTGTGTGCCTATGGACAAGAGCAAAAAGATAATCCTCGAAGAGAAACTGGATGTGGTAAAGTCCCGGATTGTTTAAACTTAATATTACTAAAAATAGGAATGGAAGAAGAGAAATGAGGAGGTAAATAGAAGATTAAAGGGGAAAGACTTTAACTAGCCTAAGACAAAACTCACCAGCAAAAATTTGACATTCTCAGAGCTGCAATATATGTTTGGCACTGAGTATTTTCAATAAGGATAATGATTAAGTAATTTGTCATATGAAAGCATGCTAGTGAATGTAATCTCTTTATCAGAAGGAGGCTTATTCATGAATTCTTTCCTCTTACCAAATTACAGGCATGCTTGACTATATTAGATATTATGGTGGGGGGGAAATTAGATATTATGGTGTTGAACTTGATACAACAAAAATGTGATTTCAGGCCGGGCCCAGTGGCTCACGCCTGTAATCCTAGTACTTTGGAAGGCCAAGGAGGGAGGAATGCTTGAACCCAGACATTCAAGACTAGCCTAGACAATATAGCGAGACTTCATCTCTATAAAAAATTAAAAATATAAATTAACTGGGCATCGTGACACATCCCTATGGTCCCAGCTGCTCAGCAGGCTGAGGTGGAAGGATCTCATCTGAGCCCAGGAGGCCGAGGTTGTGGTGAGCCACAATCATGCCACTGCACTCCACCCTGGTGACAAAAATGAGACTCCAACTCAAAAAAAAGAAAAAAGAGCCAGGCTCGGTGGCTCAGCCTGTAATCTCGCGCC
>NW_007052779.1:174749-202281 GCF_000164805.1 Carlito syrichta
TGGAAGGCTGAGGCGGAAGGATCGCCGGAGCCCAGCAGGTCGAGGCTGTGGTGGCTGGGAGCGGCCACTGCACTCCACTCTGGGCGACAGAGTGAGACTCCAACTCAAAAAAAAAAAAAAAAAGTCAATTAATGCTGGGGGTGGGGAGGGATGAGGACACAACATCAATAAGGGTACCTGATCTCAAACCAGGCCAAGTGAGGACCAAAGGAAGGCCCAACTTTACCTGTCCAATGTCCACTTGTATATCTAATCCTGAATTGTACCCCACGTCTTTAAAATAAAATAAAATAATAAAGGCTAATTAACGTTAAAAGAAGTCATAAGGGTGGGTCCCTAATCCAACAGCACCAGTGTCCTTACAAGAAGACAGACCAGACCTCTCTCTCTATACACTCAGAGGAAAGGCCAGGTGAGGACACAGAGAAAAGGCGGCTGTCTACAAGCCAGGATGAAAAGCCTTACCAGAGACCAAACCTGATGGCATCTTGATCTTGGACTTCCAGCCTACAGGAATGTGAGAAAATAAATTAATAGATTTCTGTCATTCAAGTCACCCAATCTGTGGCTATTTCGCTCACTATGGCAGCCTGAGCAGACTAATACACCCACAACCTAGCCATTCACCATTAATCTTTTGGTCTGATCTTTTTTTTTGAGTTGGAGTCTCACTCTGTCTCCCAGGCTAGAGTGCAGTAGCACGCTCATGGCTACTGCAGTCTCAACCTGCTGCGCTTGGATCCTTCTGCCTTAGCCTTCCAAGTAGCTGGAACTACAGATGCATGCCACCACACCCAGCTGATTTTTGTGAGTTATAGTAGACACGAGGTCTCACCAAGTTGCCCAGGTTGGTCTCAAACACCGGGGCTCAGGCAATCCTCTTGCCTCGGCCTCCCAAAGTGCTGGGATTACAGGCTGAGCCACCACACCCAGCCCATCTGATCTTTTTTCTATGCATCTCTGCATTTTTTTTTTCCGAGTTGGAGTCTCACCCTGTCGCCCAGACTGCAGTGCAGTGGCCGCTCCCAGCCACCGCAGCCTCGACCTGCTGGGCTTGGGCGATCCTTCCGCCTCAGCCTTCCAAGTAGCCGGAATTACAGGCATGTGCTACCACGCCCAGCTGATTTTTTGATTTATTGTAGAGATGAGGTCTCGCTGCCCAGGCGGGTCTCGAACCCGCGGGCTCAGGCAATCCACTCACTTCAGCCTCCCAAAGGCGCAGGATTACAGACTGAGCCACCGAGCCCAGCTTCTGCATATTTTTAAAAGCAAAATTAGTATCCTATTATTCAGTAGTCTCCTTGTATTCATTTAACAATATGGAGCTATACGGGATTATATATAAATGGAGGATGAAAAAATAAATTTTACACATGAAAAACCTGGCAGTGGGTACCTCTGCTTTCTAAATACGGGGGAGGGCATATAATTCTTATCAATGGGGAAAAGCTATATACTGTGTCTTTCCATTTGCAGAGACTGGATGGAGACCTACAAAACCATATCTAACACTCCTAAACCTTTCCAATGCTTCTGGATTACCAGAGAGCATGAACCCAGACTAGACAAATCCTTTATGAGTCTTTGGAACTGAAAGCAAAGGACTAAACCAAGTGGGCAGCTGAAGTCAGGGAGTGGGAAAGAGGCAGAACTATACTGCAGGGAAAGAAATGTTCAGGACTCCATAATGCCAGTCACATAACACCAACATCCATTCCCAAGTTTTAATAGAGGCTGGTATGTGCATAGGTACCCCACCAGAGCAGTCTGAGGATACTCTAAGAAAGGTGTGTGATCTATCTGGGGTAGCTTGCAGCCTGGAGGATGAAACCTGGGGTTGATTAAGAGCCAGACCTGGTGGGAATGGGTGGCTCAGTCTGTAATCCCAGCAGTTTGGGAGGCCGAGGCAAGTGGATTGCCTGAGCCCACCGGTTCGAGACCCGCCCGGACAACTTGGTGAGACCTCATCTCTACAATAAATCAAAAATTAGCCAGGCATGGTAGTGCATGCCTGTAGTTCCAGCTACTTGGAAGGCTGAGGCAGAAGGATAGCCGGAGCCAGTAGGTCGATGCTGATATGGCCATGAGTATGCCACTGCACTCCAGCCTGGGTGTTGGAGTGAGACTCCAACTCAAAAAAAAAAAAAAAAAAAGAGCCAGACCTTAGCACTGTAAGTACCCAGAACAAATTAGTCCCTGGAAATGTATAAAAGTTTTGAAGAGAGTATTGCATTTTCCAAAGAACGTCAGATAGATTAGGCCAGTTTCACCTAAATCCCAACAGATAGGAAGCTCAGATGTCCTGTAGGTTATATTGATGTTCCATCATTTACCTATTCCCCAATTATTGTTCATTTTATGTCTTTGATCATTTAAAAATAATTTGTCTTATCATACCTATCAGATTTTTCTAATAGTAGGAGTGGAAGGATGGCTAGTTTCACTATTTTTGGTGTCTGCTGCTTCTTACTCCCTGGTAGTGGGTTGTTTCATCATGTATTCTGTACATTTAAATAGCGAGACAATATTCAGTGGACTTTATCTGGGGGACTTCAGAGCCACTTGATTTATTGCTATATACCTGCATAAACTATTGTTGGTCTGGGACCAATTTTTATATGTGAGTAGACCCATTTTTATGAATCCTTAGGGAAGACATTTGTTGCCATCCAGATCCCAGGCCAAGCATGGTCTTCTAGACCAGTGCTACCCAACTGGTTGAGTACCCCCAATCTGAAAACCCCAAATCTGAAATGATCCAAGATCCAAAACGTTTTGACCACCGACATGATGTCACAAGTGGAAAATTCCACACATAAGCACCTAACACAAACTGTTTCATGCACAAAATTATTTTAAGACATTGTGTAAAATTACCTTTGAGCTGTGTATAATGTGTATAAAACAAAAATTTTGTATTTAGACATGAGTCTCAT
Source organism: Carlito syrichta (assembly GCF_000164805.1). Classification (NCBI taxonomy): domain Eukaryota; kingdom Metazoa; phylum Chordata; class Mammalia; order Primates; family Tarsiidae; genus Carlito; species Carlito syrichta. The sequence continues at coordinate 177,686 of NW_007052779.1, forward strand.
CCCCAAGATGTCTCATTATGTATGTGCAAATATTCCAATATCTGAAAAAAATCTGAAATTCAAAACTATTCTGGTCCCAAGCATTTTGGATACGGGAAACTCAACCTGTAGAAATGTGAGCTACAAACGGGAGCCACATATGGAATCTTAAATTTTCTTGTGGCTACATTAAAAAGGTAGAAACTGGTGAAATTAATTTTGACAACACATTTTGTGTACTCTATTATATCAAAAATATTGTTTTGACATGCAATCAATATAAAAATTATTAATGAGCTAAAGTACTTTTTCAAATTACGTTTTGAAGTCCAGTGTGTATTTTAAACTTGGAGTACATCTATGTAGCTGTATTTCATGACTCAATAGCTGCTTGTGGCTACTAGAGACCATACAGACAGGCCTGGACTTTGCTAGTGAGTGGATTTTAGGGTGTGTGTGTGTTTAATCTACCCTTTAACTATTGATACATTCCTTTAAGATTTCTAGATTAATGATTCCGTTTCAACACTACCTTGCGTGAGCCCAAGGCACTATCTCATATTCCTGTGTTGATATTAAATCACAGCTCCATGATTAATGCACTAGCAGCTCCTTCCTTAAACTCCCATCCTATCCCAGAGCTACTGCTCTACGTTTTTCTGCTCCCTGGCAACTTCCATTATTATGATTTTTTTTGGCCAGGTTGCTGGGGAGAGTGGGGGAAGGCTTGGCTCTGTATTTAAAAGTCCACATGTTTTAATAGCATCTCTAGAGATTTGTAGTGGGAAAGGTTTTCAGGTTATCCAGTTCACCAAATTGCAATAACCAGAAGTCCTAAACACGAGCATTTAAAAGATTCAGCCCAGATGGTCACATTAGGGAACTTTTAGCCTTCTGAGTAGCTGGGACCACAGGTGGGTGCCACCATGTCCGGCTAATTTTTCTTTTCTTTTTGTAGAGATGAGGTCTTGCTATGTCGCCTGGGCTGGTCTCAAATTCCCGGTCTCAAGCAATCCTCCCACCTTGGCTTCCCAGAGTGCAGGGATTACAGGCATGAGCTACCATGCCCAGCCTGTCTTTTTCTAATAGAGACTTTCAACCATACCATCCATCAACCTCTATAGCTTTCTAAGGTACATGGTGCTCCAATTCCCAAACCTTTGAGGACTTCTAAAGCTTATTGGCTACCTCCTTTGCAGGCACCTTAGATTTCGACTTTCTTCCCTCTGATTGATCTCTTAACAGTTATCTTAATATTTTTTCATCTTCTGAATTTTTATAAAAGTTTCATCCACTGCTATTAAGTTAGTAAATTTATAACAGCAAAATATGAGACAGATCAAAATAGCTAATAATATTGGATTAATTAAATAAGTTATGGTACATCAGTGATGTAGCTGTGTTGCTCAGATCTACTTCGACAGACTCTTCTGTGAGGAGCACAGTTGACTAGAAGCCTTCAGCTGCTGCTCTGGACCCATCATGGTATTCCTGTCCAGCCATGCTTACCCTGCTACCCTTGGCCAGTGTCCAAGCGTGGTGGGGGCACCAGAGCCGGTCATTCCCACTCTACAACAGAACTGTCCCAGGGGCAACGTCTGCCTGCATTCTGACTTCCCCTCAGCCTGGCAAGGGCTTCTCAGAACCACTTTTCCTGCCCAGTCCTTCCTTCCAGCTCTCCTTCACAGATGCCACACTGGCTTCATTGCCCCTGACCATTCCCGCTCTCTCTCCCTTTCTCCATCACAGGGATGTCTCCTGATGTTTCCCGCACAGTGCACGCTCTCTTGACATCAGTCTCTTGGAAAACCTGAACTCACAGAACAACCATTCGCCAAAGATTAAAGCAGCTTCAGATCTTATAAGAAAAATTTAAGGATAGAAAAAATGGTTAGAAAACATTGCTGCCCAAAATACCAGTATTCTCAATGTATATTCAATATTGTCTTAGTCGGGCTTTATAAAAAAAAATGGAGTGATGCATATAGGTGGGTATATATATACAAAATCCTTCACACGTATATGTCACAATACTAAGAGTGGTTATTTTTCAGAGATTGGATTATGAATGCTTGTGGCTGCTTGTTCACCTTTTTCTGTATTTTCTAGTGTCTCAATAATGAACATTATTACCTTTATTATCAGAAACAAAAATAAAGTGTGTGCACACACACAGTACCCGCAAGGATCCTCAGGCCAAGGTGCAGGTGTGGTCTAACAGGACACACTGCTGGGCCTTTGGAGGTCAGTGCAAAGTCTGCAGGCGCCTCTAAGCAGCAAGAAATACAGATTACAATGTCAATGCTTTAAAAATGTGCTTGGCTGATTCCAGCTGTTCTCAAAATCCAAACTGCGTTTGGGAATCTTGATGGAGCATCAGAAGGGAACAGAACAGATGGAGTGCCGGTCCTACTGAGCATTGCTGGTTTTCATTTTATTTTGTCTTAAAAGAAATTTCCACCAAGTCCATATTTACCCAAACTACTTTATTCTTCATTTTATGGCTTAACTATAGCAAGAATAATGTCTTCTCCTTGTCCTTGAAGGACAGGCAACTTTCCTCCCAAGCCTTTAAAAGGGATAAGTCAGGGAAACCTAAGCTGGCCAGGGGCACATCCACCGTCCTTCCACCTGGTCCCCTCAAACTTTCCCTTTGTCCCTCCGCCATGTAGCTGCCTGTGTGTTTGCTGTTTGGAGGAACTCTTGTGAGTCAAAATACCAGAACAATATGATACCAACAACGACACAATAGTAAGAACTAGCATGTATCGGTTGACAACTTTTGTGCAAGGCGATGTTCTAGACACTTTTCATATATTAAGTGGCTCATTCAATCTTCACAAGAATCCTACACGGAATGAACTAGCACCATCCTCATTTAACAGAGGAGGACCCAGAGGGGTAGAGACGTAAAGTCACTGCCAGCACCACATAACGAGTGTGTGGGGATGCTGAACGCATGAAGTCACATAGGAGAAATGAGATTGAGGACCAAAAGCAAGTCTGCAGCTCAGGTAACACAGCTGGCTGCCCTGGATGGACGTGAAGTTTGGACAATGCCAGATGAGCAGCAGGGGAGGTAAGATCCCAAAGGAGAATAGACCCGTCCAAACAGAACAAGATACAAACAAGGTGCAAACAAGTCCAAGAAGCCGTTCCAGAGGGAAAGGGCCGTGGAGCGGAAGGGAGGGTAGCCTGTGAAGACCGGATACAGAGGACACAAGACAAACAGAAAAACAAGGACGGGGTGACAGGATTGTCAGCCAAGAGGAAGGGCGGAAATGCAGGGGTACAGATACTCCCACTCTGGTAAAGCAAGAAGCAAAGAAGGGGAAACAAGTGATTTGAAAGGCCATGGCATCATTTCCCTTTCACTGTTATTTTAAACTCAAGCTCTCCTTAACCGTTCTGCCAAACAGATCGGGAAAGATGGACTCCTCCCTTAGGGCTTGACATTCTGTAGAATGCCATGGCAGCATGCCTGCTGCCACTGGCCCATGGTGCATTGGGTTAGGTTGGGTGGTTGGTTTTCTGGATGTCCACTGTGTTTTTAGGGATTCCAGCTAAGAAAGAGGTGTGATTTCAGTTGAGTATCTGCATTTAAAAGGGGATTCTTCCCTTGCAGTATTATTGTGGTCACAAAATAAGGTCACATATTGAAAGGATGTGTGTGTAGGGCTTGACATTCAGTGTGTGCTCAGTGGATGGTGCCACAGAAAGAGGATGTCCCTCTTCTACTCAGAGATAGTCAGTGGTTCCCCACAGTCAACAGGACACAAGTCCAGCCACCCTGGCCTGGGACTGAAAGCCCTCCACTGACTTGCCCCAACTTTTCTTTTACCTTAATCATAGAACTGATTCACTAAATCTGTATTTTGGCAGCTATCATCCGACTCAGAAATGCCAAAAAGCTTATGGAAGAGGATTTAAGTATTAAACAACATAGGTCCCCTTCATCACAGAGCTTAGCCATGGATCACAGAAGTTTATCCACCAACTAACTCTTTCAGGTCCAGGCAGGAGAAGTGAGGAGACGTCCTAAGTTGCATCCTGAAATATAAGTCAACTTGATGAGATGAGGTGACAGTGCTGGGTCGCTAGAGAGTAGCTTTCTGATGAGACAGTGGCAGAATAGGAGGGAGACACCGGTGAATTCAACATCAAAGGAGCAAGAAAGAGAAGCAAATAATTTCAGTTAGTAAAATGAAGCTGGAATGTTTGAAGACAGATGGTCACAAGTCTTTGGGCTTCAAATTCAGCAAACGGTTGTGTGTAGAGATACACTTGACAAAGGCTAAGGCATCCCTGGGCAAGTTAAGAAAAAAACTGTTCACCTAACCCTTAACTGTACCCCACAAAACCATAATAAAAAATTCTGGTTAAAGGAAAAAAAAAAAACTGCTGCAGATGTTGTTCTCCAGGATAATGAAGTTACTTGGGCCTATATTCCAGACACACAAATCTCATTTTTGCCCATCATGGTAGCTCAAGCCTGTCATTCTAGCACTTTGGGAGGCCAAGGCAAGAAAATTGCTTGAGGCCAGAAGTTTGAGACCAGGCTGGGCAACACATTAAGACACCATCTCTACAAAAAAAAAAAAAAATCAAAAAATTAGCCTGGTGTGGTGGTACACATCTGTAGTCCAGGTTACTTGGGAGGATGACGCTGGTGGATCTCTTGAGCCCAGGAATAAGAGGTTTCAGCAAGCTATGATCTCACCACTGCGCTCGAGCTATGATCTCACCACTGCGCTCGTGCCGATGTGACAGAGCAAGACGCCCTCTAAAAAACAAACTTAAAAATATATATATATCTTTCTTACCAACCACTCTGTTGACTCAGTGCAAGGGAGTTGCCTTTATTTTAATTATTTATCACTGTTGTTTTTGCCATGCACCAGCCATTCACCCTTCTCTTGGCAGTGGCCTCCCCACTCCACTCTCATGATACTATTGCTAGTCCTGGAGATAAGCATGTGACTTGGGACCGTCACAGTGATTTGTTCAGAGTCGGGTCTGTGGCCCAATAAAAGTCAGTAAGATGCAGCCGGGCTCGGTGGCTCAGCCTGTAATCCGACGCCTTTGGGAGGCTGAGGTGAGCGGATTGCGTGAGCCCGCGGATTCAAGACCCACCTGGGCAACTTGGCGCAACCTCATCTCTACAAGAAATCAAAAAATCAGCCGAGCATGGTAGCACATGCCTATAATTCCGGCTACTCGGAAGGCTGAGGTGGAAGGATCGCCGGAGCCCAGCAGGTCGAGGCTGCGGTGGCCAGGAGCGGCCGCCGCACTCCAGTCTGGGCGACAGAGTGAGACTCCAACTCAAAAAAAAAAAAAAAAGTCAATAAGATGCAATAGACCTTTGTTGGAGTAGTAAGTGATAATACATTTGCTTTTTTCGTTGTTGTTGTTGGAATTTCCATGGATTACATGACACATACCAGCAGCTACCCAGGAAGCCAACACCATGGAAGATGCAGCCAAGAAATGGAGAGAAACCAGGTCTTCCAACATTAAGACCTTACATCAGACTGCACCTGAAGCCAGCATAGCCCAACTATGTCTATTAAATGAGCCAATTAATTCCTGCTTTTCTTATGCCAGTATAAATTGGGCTCCCTCCTTACATTTGAAAGAGTCACAACCGACAGAGGAGTGGAAGCTGAGATTGAAATAAACTTCTCTCTGCCAGACAGGCAGGGTGGCCCAAGAAATAGGAGACACACTCTGCTTCAAGCACACTTGACCACTGCACCTGAACACAAGGGCCGCAACTCACCGAAGAGCGAGGTAAGATTGACCCTGAAGACCCAAGCAGCTCTAAGGCTAGTCTTGCCAGGAAAACATCCACCTTCTCCTGGAGACAGAGACACCTCAGGTAGCTAGGAGGAAAAGCCTGCTATAGGAGATGCGGTGGGCGGTTTCTGTCTCCTAGCCTTCTCCCTGGCCAGCTCCTCTAGCCCACTGTCCCCCAGCTCAAACCATCCTCACCGCAGTCCCCTGGGCACATTGTGTCTTCCTGGTTCCACAAGATGGAACCTGAGGGAGCATGTTAACATACATCAGGCAGCCAGGCTCAGTGGCTCAGCCTGTAATCCCAGCACTTTGGGAGGCCGAGGCGAGTGGATTGCCTGAGCCCGCAGGCTCGAGACCCACCCGGGAAGCTTGGCGAGACCTCATCTCTACAATAAATCAAAAATTAACTGGGCGTGCTAGCATGTGCCTGTCTTTCCAGTTACTTGGAAGGCTGAGGCGGAAGGATCACTGGAGCCCAGCAGGTCGAGCCTGCGGCGGCTGGGAGCATCCACTGCACTCCAGTCTGGACGACAGAAGGAGACCCCAATTTAAAAAAAATACGTCAGGCACTACCCTGACTGCTTCACACATCCGAACTTATTTAATCTATATGCACCCCTAAAATAAAGGCATGGATTAGCCAGGTGTGGTGGTGCATGCCTGTAATTCCAGCTACATGGAAGGCTGAGGCAGAAGGATCACCTGAGCCCAGCAGGTTGAGGTTGTGGTGGCTGTGAGCGTGTCACTGCACTCCAGCCTGGCAATGCAATAGAGTGAGACTCCAACTCCAAATAAATAAATAAAGGCATGGTTATTATACACATTTAGGTTATAGAGGCACAGTGAGGTCAAGCAACTTGCCCAGTGTCATGCAGCTGGAAGGTGACAGAGCCATATCACAACCCAAGCGGTTTGGTGCCAGAGCTTTCATTCTTTTTTTTTTTTTTTTTTGTTTGAGTTGGAGTCTTACTCTGTGCCCAGGCTGGAGTGCAGTAGCATGCTCACAGCCACCGCAGCCTTGACCTGCTGGGCTCAGGCGATCCTTCCACCTCAGGCCTCCAAGTTGCTGGAACTACAGGCACATACCACCATGCCTGGCTAATTTTTTGATTTATTGTGAAGATGAGGTCTCACCAAGTTGCACAGGTTGGTCTCAAACCTTTGGGCTCAGGTAGCCCTCTCACCTCAGCCTCCCAAAGTGCTGGGATTATAGACGAAAGCCACCACGCCCGGCATCATTCTTACCTGCTACATTCTACCTGCTCTAAGTGGTACTAGGATGGTGTAAGAGCAGGGCTGCAGGAATGTCTGAACCCTGCCCAATCACTTCCCCTAGAGAAGTACACTTACAAGTGACAATGGCAAGATACGGGTTTTTTTGAGTTGGGGGTCTCACTCTGTCACCTTGGTTGGAGTGCAGTGACACAATCATGGTTCACCGCAGCCTCGACCTCCTGGGCTCAGGCAATCCTGCCTCAGCCTCCTGAGTAGCAGGAACTACAGGCGTGTGCCACCCTACCTGGCTAATATTTTTATTTGTTGTAGAGATGAGCTCTCCCTATGTTGCCTAGGTTGGTCTCTATCTCCTGGGATCAAGCGATTCTTCTGCATCAGCCTCCCAAAGTGCTGGGATTACAATAGGTGTGAGCCACTGCACCGGGCAAGATACCTTTCAAGTTACTATTTTAATTCTTGTGACAAATGTATGAGGCCTAAGAAGGATTCTCCCTTTCCCTAACCCCAAATCTAGGTCTCCTCACCAGCCACTGCCTAAGCCTGAAGCAAAGATAACCACGCCCCAGGGGCACACACGAGAAAATCCAGAACTAAGGGTAGATTAGGATAATTTCTCACTCAAACCAGGAGTTAAACCAGAATATCCAACATGATTTGTCTCGACAGTCCTGGCTTATGTACATTTCCTTGGTGTAGATATTAAATGTTTTATAAACTTAGTTTGGACCATAAATTTGTTTGTCACCCTGGTCCTACCTATATGCTAATTAAGGGAGGAAGACTATCATAGACAACTTTCCTTTCCTCCTATGAGGACCTCTCTGATTCATGTAACTATGAATCTATGTATCTTCCTGAAACCAAGTAGATGGTATTTCAACCCTACAGGGACACCTCCTTGAGGTTATCTCCAGAAGTTCTGAAATGGGTAAGAATAAACATTAACTCCAAGGCCAGGCTACATAACAGATAAAACAAGACAAAAACAAACTGTATTAGTCAGTTCAGACTCTATAACAAAGTACCACAGACCAGGTGGCTTAAACAATAGACATTTATTTCTCACAGTTCTGGAGTCTGGGAAGTCCAAGATCAAGGAACTGGCAGATTCAGTTCTAATAAAAGCCCTCTTCCTGGCCTATAGATGGCTGCCTTCTCACTGTGTCTTCACATGGCAGAGGGAGAGAGAGAGGATGGGATCTGGTGTCTCTTCCTCTTCTCTTATGGACACTAATTCTAACATGGGGGTCACCCTCATAGCCTCATCTAAATTTGATCACCACCCAAAGACTCCCACCTCTAAATCCATCACACTGAGGGTTAGGGTTTCAACATGTGAATTTTGGAAGGATACAAACATTCAGTTCATAACCAAAACAAAAAACCTACCCCAATTCTATTACCCATCTCAAATAGTATTTGGCTGTATCTCTACTCAATCTTTGCTTAACTATTACCACAAGAGACAGCTTTGAAACCACCTAAACAAAATTAATATCAGGCCATGGGCTAAAAACTGTAGAAGAGACCTGAGCCCAGCCAAGGTGCAGAAATCAACAGATTTGTTGCTTCTAAGTTTGCTTTCAATTCAATAAAGAACAATCGATTATCTTCATGTTCTGACCCTTAGGTAGGGGTGAAGCTGCCTGCAAGGCTGATAGATATATTTTCCCTTAAACAATGAGCATAAGACTGCACAGATCTCTTTGATGATATCCTGAAATTTGCTCAGCTGATGGGCACAATCTTCAGGGATCCCACCTCCCACATACCTCTATAATAGCTTACTGCCCAAGGACCTTGCAGTGGACCTGAGGCCCATCTGGATCCAGAACACAAACCAAAAAGCTGGCATTACTGGTTCTGTGGCACTCCCTCCCAGAAACTGGCTTTGAAACATAAAGACAGTTTTGACACCTCCCATGACATCATCAACCAATCAGCAGTCCCTTGCCCCCTGCCTGCCAAATTCCCTTTAAAAACCCTAACTTCAAGCCGGGCTCAGTGGCTCAGCCTGTAATCCCGCTCCTTTGGGAGGCTGAGGTGAGTGGATTGCCTAAGCCCGTGGGTTCAAGACCTGCCTGGGCAATTTGACGAGACCTCATCTCTACAATAAATAAAAAATGAGCCAGGTGTGGTAGCACGTGCCTGTAGTTTCAGCTACTTGGAAGGCTGAGGCGGAAGGATCACCGGAGCCCAGCAGGTGGAGGCTGCGGTGGACGGGAGCGGCCACTGCACTCCAGTCTGGGCGACAGAGTGAGACTCCAACTCAAAAAATAAAAAAATAAAAATAAAAATAAATCAATAAAAACCTTAGCTTCGGCCAGCATAGGCTCATACCTATAATTCCAGCACTGTAGGAGACCAAGGCAAGAGGATTGCTTGAACCCAGGAGTTTGAGACCAGTCTGGGCAACATAGTAAGACTCTATCCTACAAAAAAATTGAAAAAAAAATTAGTTGGGTATGGTGGCATATGCTTATAGTCTCAGTTACTGGGGAGGCTGAGGCAGAAGGATCACCTGAGCTCAGGAGGTTGAGGCTACTGGAAGCTGTAACCATGCCCCTGCACTCCAGTCTGGGCAACAGAGTGAGACCCTGACTCAAATAACTAACTAAATAAATAATGATTATTTTTTTAAACCCTAGCCTCTGAATTCCTGGGAGATAGATTTGAGAAATATCTCCCATCCTCCTCACTCAGCCACTTTGCAATTTTTTAAATTTTATTTTATTTGGAGTCTCACTCCTTCACCCAGGTTGGAGTACAGTGGCACACATGCTTACGGCCACCCCAGCACCAACCTGCTGGGCTCCAGCAATCCTTCCACCTCAGCCTTCCGAGTAGCTGAAACTACAGATGTGCGCTACCACACCCGGCTATTTTTTATTTTATTGTAGAGACGAGGTCTCACCAGTTTGCCCGGGCTGGTCTCAAACCCGCAGGCTCAGGCAATCCACTCGCCTCGGCCTCCCAAAGTGCTGGGATTACAGGCTGAGCCACCGAGCCCAGCCCACTTTGCAATATTAAACTCTTTCTCTACTGGAACAGTGGAGCCAGTCTCGGTTTTTCTAGGCAGCAGGCAGAAGAACCCAGTCAGGCTAACAGCTCTCTATAACCACCCTTCTCAAACAGCATCTTCAGTCTCAGTTTCTTTTTCTTTTTTTTTTTGAGTTGGAGTCTCACTCTGTCACCCAGACTGGAGTGCTGTGGCATGCTCCCAGCCACCGCAGCCTTGACCTGCTGGGCTCCGGCGATCCTTCCGCCTCAGTCTTCCGGTAGCTGGAACTACAGGCGTGCTCTACCATGCCCGGCTAATTTTTTGATTTATTGTAGAGATGAGGTCTCGCCAAGTTGCCCAGGCGGGTCTCGAACCCGCGGGCTCAGGCAATCCACTCATCTCAGCCTCCCAAAGGTGTGGGATTACAGGCTGAGCCACCGAGCCTGGCTCAGTCTCAGCTTCTTAATCCTCCTACACAGCTCAGTTTTTCTTCCTAGCCACTGTGTGTGTGTGTGTGTGTGTGTGTGTGTGTGTGCGTGTGTGTGTGTGTGGAAATTTTTAGTTGATTTTCTCCCTTGGTGAAAATGTAAGTTCCATAAGAGGAATCCCGAGCAGAAACCCTGTATGTGAAATTTCGAGCAGGAAGCTGCCCCCGCTACCCCTGGCAACCCTCCCTCATGGGGCTTCATCGAGGTAAATGTGTTCATGTACGTGTGGGGCATATATTCCCACATTCTCAATCATCCATAGACTGACAGGAAGCTCGTTTTATTTTTATAACTGTATGTTTTTTCCTTTAACAAGAGAGTCCACAATCCCATTCCTAGCGGGACCATGAAATCTGTCACAATCCAGTAAACTTAAACTGCAGGGGCATTTTAAAAAATTGTTTCCGTTTGAAACTGTAGTCCCTCCTGGGTAAATATTCAGATTCAGGTGCTTTTGTTATGACTGACTGTCCCATTTAAGTGCTCCCTCTGATGAAACTCTCGGTTTCCTCCCACCTCCTTTGGTCTAACCTAAACCACCAGATAACCTCACCCTTGCCCCTCACTGTGCAGCAGCGGCTTCCGGGAGGAGGTAGGAGTCCACTGACGCAACCAGCTAGTTCTGCTCTTGGCCTCACTCAATCTCAACTGAGAGACAGTTACCAGTCTTCTGCTTCCAGAATCCCCCAAGCCTCACAGGAGGCTTCTCTGCAGGCCCCGCCTTGGAGTTAAGTATCCCTCTCAGGCACTCTGCTCTCTGCAGGAAGCCCTCACTCCAACCAGCAGAGGCTGTGGCGGGAAGGGAGCCAGTGGGCCACGCAGGCCACAAGCTTGGACAGCTCCCCTGCTCTGCTCTCTGGTTCCATCTACTCTCGGCTAGGCTATGCTGTGCGCCATCTTGAGCTGGTCTTTGCTCTGGGCCATCCAAGGGGGTGGCCAGGAAGGAAGGAGAATGCTTCATTCTCGGTCTCAAGTACTGCCACAAGAAACAGACTTTCTATCCTGTCTACTCCCCACATGTGTGTCTGTAAAGTGCAGAGTTCCACACTATGAGGTGGTGTGGGTACCCGGCTCCAACCATTCTTGACTTCCACCTGCTTTGCCTTGATAATGTTTCCTCCTGGGATGTCTGCCTTCTGCAGGGAACCTTGCAGCAGGAGTGTCATGATCCCAATTCATTCTGCCCCAGAGCTTAGGAGCTAAGGGCATGCATAGGAGCTGGTGGCCCGGCTTCAAAGCTGTGCTCAGCCATTTGTTTGCTACGCTCTTATACCTCGATTTCTTCTCTTAGAGGGAGATGACACTGTGAAAAGTAAATGAGTTAATACACGTGAATACAAGAGGCGTTCCTGCCACATTGTAAGTGCAGGCCCACAGCTGTGTCTGTAGCAGGTCCCCATGATTCAGCCAATGAGGATTCACTCAATGAAGATTCACCCCTATTATGCTGTCATGGCAGGCCTCAGCGGCCTTCTTAGCAGGACAAGTGGCTTGGTGACTTCAGGAGAGACCATCTCTGACTTAAGTTGCTTTTCAGAAATGTGTGACTTTGCAATTTGTAATTGCTTTGTTCTGGTTTTTCTGGCTTTCTACCTGAGACCCCTTCTAAGAGCATTTCTCTGCCTTGGCAAGGGCGGTCACAGCCCACCGGGGCTTTCTCTTTGTGAACATCTGCTTCCAACAGCCACAGGGCACAAGTGCATCCGCCTAAATCACACAGACCTGGCGACAGTGAAGAGGCTGCAGGGTTGCCCTCACAGGATTTTTGATCTGTCTGAAAGAAAGCACAGTTCTGAAACTGTACCCTTTTTGGCTTTGGCCTGGACAGCGGTGAGATCCTAGTGCACCTTGGTGAGTAAAGACAAGCTTGGCCACTGGCACTGGGCAGTCTTCCAGAGCCCAGCCTGGCCGCCACCTGTACACACGTACACTGGGCACCATAGGTATGCACATTGCCACGGATGGCCTCTAGCAGTGGGAGGAGGAAGCACTTCTTTGTTTGCTGGGAGTTTCTGGTTTACAGACCCATGAAGGAGCCAATAGGCTCTGGCAGACCTTATTTGTTTTCAAACAACCCATGCTCAGGCAGGTCCCTAAAGAGAAGGACTTTGCATGTGAGCAGAGACAGGAACACCCTGGGAAGGCTGGGTGTAGGGGATGGCAGGGCAGAGCCTGAGAAAGGCACAGGGCAGTAGAGGAAGGGGGAGTGTGGTATGGAGGGTGAAAATGACAAGGCAGGGAGAGAGGATGGCAAGGGTCATGTGGTGGCGTGGTGAGGGGCACACCCAAGGTGAGCAGCCCGGTGGATGCCCCGGCAACATCAATGACCAACCATTTGGCCCAGGGAAGACCACATGGCCTTCTAAGCCTATATTCATATCTAGAAGATGGAGAAACTAATACTACCGATTCCACAGGGATACTGTGAAAATCAAGTTAAAACAGCACCACCATCTTAATTATGCTTGTCATTGTTATTTGCTTGGTTGGAATCAAGGATGCAAAATGGAGAACAAAGAGCCCTAAGTATTCTTTGAGGAACAGGAGTGCCTGACAAGTGGCTTCCAAACTTGAGTCCAATTTTTTTTTTTTTTTTTTTGAGTTGGAGTCTCACTCTGTCGCCCGGACTGGAGTGCAGTGGCACGCTCCCGGCCACAACAGCCTCGACCTGCTGGGCTCTGGCGATCCCAACTTCTTAACCTTCCAAGTAGCTGGAACTACAGGCGCGCGCTACCACACCCTGTTAATTTTTGATTTATTGTAGAGACGAGGTCTCGCCAAGTTGCCCGGGCTCGTCTCGAACCGGCGGGCTCAGGCAATCCATTCACCTGGGCCTCCCGAAATGCTGGGATTACAGGCTGAGCCACCGAGCCCGGCCACGTCCAACATTTTTATGGTTTTCAATGAAAGCAGAATGCCACTATACTAGTCTACCCTGAGGAATACTACTTCAGACCCGGCGTTCCACCAATCCACATTTTCTCTGAAGATGAGCTGCAGGGTGAATGCAGATCTAAAGGGAAGTCACTTGAATGGTCAAGGTTTAATATCATCAGGCCATGCCAGTCCTGTTGAGTTGGCTCAGGGCACTTTCTCTCTGGATTTTCTTGCACTGACTGTCCCCACCTCTGGGAAAGTCTGAGGTTCTGGATTGACTGTGACGGAATCATGTTGGAAATTACATAGGGCTATGACTCTGCATGTAAGAATCAGAAGACAAGAGAAGAATAAAAGGAAGGGAGGGACAAAGAAAAGGAAAGAGAGTAGCAGGAGAAATATTTAAAAACCTGAGTCGCCCGGAGTGTTTAAAGCTAGTGTACCACCCAGCACTTTGGGAGGCTAAAAAGTGAGGCCCACTTGAGGCCAGGAATTTGAGATCAGCCCCGGGCAATTTAGTGAGTCCCTCATCCCTACAAAAAATCAAAAAAGTTAGCTGGGCATAGTGGCATACACCTGTAGTCCCAGTTACTTGGGAGGCTGAAATGAGAGGATCACTTGAGCCCATGAGTTTGAGCCGTGATCATACTACTGCATTCCAACCTGGGTGGCAAGGCTAGAGCACTTAAAGGTAGTGCGCTAGCTTTAAGCCACAAAGAGCCAGTAGCTGAGAAAAAAGTCAAGTTTCCTGTCTGCCCTTGGAGTCTTTGTGGCAAAATCAAGTATCTCTGTTTTGCACTAAATTAACCTACATGTCATTTTAAGTGGCTCACTGCAGCCTCCAACTCGTGGGAGAGAGCAGTACTCTGGGAGAGAGCAGCCTAAAAATAGGACTCTGAAAGAGTGTAGAAGAAAGTATATCTTCTTATTTTTTCCAGCAACAGGAAATTGTCACTTGTGGTAACCAAAGGGCTGGACCCTCTCTCTAGTCTCTGCCCAGAGCTCTCAGCTCTGCATCTCTGCCTTGGGCATTCTAGAGAGAGACCACTCTAGAGTTGGTTGCTGAAATGTGCCAGTGCTCTGATCATGACCCCTGGAGGTGCAGCTGGGCTGCCTTAATTAAAATTCTCGAGCTTTCTGTTTATGCATAGTCTGTCTATGGGGGAAGGATGTAGGTAATTCTGGAACAGAAAGAGCTTTGCAAACACCCTTGTCTGTCTTCTTCTTCTTCTTCTTTTTTTTTTTTTTTTTTTGAGCTGGAGTCTTACTCCGTCGCCCAGACTGGAATGCAGTGGCCGCTCCCGGCCACCGCAGCCTTGACCCGCTGGGCTCCCTTCCACTTCAGCCTTCCGAGTAGCTGGAATTACAGGTGTGCGCTACCACGACCGGCTGATTTTTGATTTACTGTAGAGATGAGGTCTCGCCAAGTTGCCCAGGCGGATCTCGAACCCGCGGGCTCAGGCAATCCACTCACCTCAGCCTGCCAAGGCACAAGATTACAGGCTGAGCCACCGAGCCCGGCTTTGTCTGTCTTCTGATCATTGCAATAAGCAGTTGGGTCTCTCTTGTTGAAGAGAAAATAGCCAAGAGCTTTAATGCTGAAGTTCCACAGTCAAATTTGTCTAAGCATTGCTTCTAAATGAAGCAATCTGCGTGAGTCTTACAAGAGGAGTCTGATCAAGTGTACATGATAAAGCCAGGACAGGAATGGTTAAGAACCAGTGCGATCGTGTCTCATAAAGGATGTTTATTCCCGTATGTATCTTTTAAAAATATAGTACTTAGCAATACGCATGTATGCAGCACAACTGTTTCCCTTAGAGAAAAAGGTATTAATTGAAAATTTTACAATTCTGACTTGAATCTCATATGTTTAAGTGCATTTCTAAGCAGTTATGCCAACAGTTATCAGCCCTCTGTGCGTTAGAAATAATCGGGAAGTATATTAAAAATACATATATGGAAGGCCCACACTCCTATGTTCTGGGCCCAGCTTCTGTTCTGTGAGCATATACAGCGAGAACGACTAGTTCAGTGTCTCTCAAACTTTAAAGTGCATGGCAATCACCTGGGGATCTCGTTAAAAAATACAGATTCTGAGTCAGTTGGTGTAGGTGAGGCCTGAGAGCCGGTGAGCCTAACGAGCTCCCCAGTGAGGCTGATGCTGCTGGTGCCTGTCACACTGAGAGCGAGGCCTGGATGGACGATGCAACAGATGCCACCATTACCCACGGCCAGCTGGCCCCACGCTGAGGTCAGGGACCTGCGGGAAAAGAATCTGACTCCTAGGACTGGACTTCCGACACCCAGACCTGAAGTGACTGACAACGGGCTGCACACACATGACCTCAGTTTATCCACACATAAGCTCCGCGAGATCTGTGTATCATTACATTGTTTTTTATCAATGAGAAGACCAAGACTCAGAAAGTCATACAGTTGGAAAGTGGGTGTATTGGTTTTCTACTGCTGCTTTAACAAATAGTCGTGAACTCAGTGGCTTAAAATAAGACTTTATTATCTTATGGTTCTGCAGACAAGAAGTTCTAAAATCAGGGCACTGGCAAGTCGGCGTTGTTTCTCTGTTCTCTGTTTCCTTGCTTTTCCAGCCACTATAGGCCGTCTGCATTCCTTGGCTCATGGCCCCTTTATCCATGTTTAAAGCCAGCAGCATCACATCTCTCTGATACTTTTTCCTTCATCATGTCTCTCTCTAACCACAGCTGGGAAAGGGCCTCTGCTTTTAAGGAATCAAGTAATGAGCCTGGGCCCACCTGTATAATAAAAGCCACTTCCCCCTTCTCAGAGTCTGTACCTTAATCAAACCTGCAAAGTCCCTTTTGCCATGGAAATTAACATATTCCCAGTGTCCGGAGATTAGGGCACAGACATCTTTGGGAGGCCATTATTCTGCTTACCACAGTGTGGAAACCGAGATTAGAGCCTGGAGTCAAATTCGGATCTGTCTGATACCAGAGTCCATCCTGTCCCAGCCAGTACACCACTCAAAACAGCACTAAATTGAATGCTGTTGTTTTCTGGAGACCAAATCATGAATAATGCTAAAGTTTAGTGCTGCAGGCAGCCTGGATTCCATTATCATTTTAAATTGAACTAAATGGTGCTGAAGTGGATTTTGTTTATTGCAGTTCATTTTGCATCATACATAGGCTCAGCAAAATCCAGTTCTTCCGTGCAACTGCGATGCTTTGCGAAAATGCTCGAACATCTCATTGAAGTTCCTGTTCATTATTTAACATAACTAACAAATAAGACGGAAGCCAAGGAACATCTTTAAGATTTCACAGTGAATTATTTATACTTTAGAGCAACTGCTCGGAAGCAAGATTACTAAATGAGCCTTGAACGTTCAACTCCCTTGCAGAGAGCTTGATGACGACTGAGGTGCTGTGTTTATCAACTCACTCACAGATCCCGGTCCTCCTGAGCCCCGACACGGAGGGAAAACTCATCCCATGTTTCCTTAGTATGCTCTGAACTAAGTTTTATTTTTGGATCAGCAATTCCAAGCCACAGCAGTGGGGATCCTAATTGTCAGATATATTGTTGTTGCTGTTGTTTGTTGTTGTTGTTGTTGTTTTTGAGTCGGAGTCTCACTCTGTTGCCCAGGCTGGAGAGCAGTGGCACGCTCCCGGCCACCGCAGCCTCAACCTGCTGGGCTCAGGTGATCCTTCTGCCTCAGCCTTCCAAGTAGCTGGAACTACAGGCGTGCACTACCATGCCTGGTTTATTTTTTTATTTATTGTAGAAACAAGGTGTCACCAAGTTGCCCAGGCTGGTCTCGAACCCCTGAGCTCAGGCAATCCTCCCGCTTCAGCCCCTCAAAGTGCTGGGATTACAAGCTTGAGCCACCGTGCCCGGCTGATCAGACATATCACCATCAGGAAAATGTGAACAGAGAAATAGGCTCTTTTAAGCTCACCTCTTATGGGCTGAATTATGTTCCTCACTCCCCAACAACTACCACAAAAGGATTTGTTGAAGTTCTCCCAGTGCCTCAGAATGTGACCTTATTTGGAAACGGGGCCTTTGCAGATGTAAGTAGTTAAAATGAGGCCATACTGGAATAGGGTGGGCCCTGAATACAACTGGTGTCCTTATAAGAGAAGAGAAACACAGAGGGAGAAGATGACCACATGACACTAGAGGCAGAGATCGCAGTGACGCATCTACGAGCCAAGGAACATCAAAGAATAGCAGCAAACACCAGAAGGCAGAAGAGGCAAGGAAGGATTCTCTCCTACAGATTTCAGAAGGAACCAACCCTGCCGACACCATAAGTTTGGGCTTCTGGCCTCCAGAACTATGAGAGAACACATTTCTGTTGTTTGAAGCCACCTACTTTGTGGTGTTTTGTTACGGCAGCTCTAGTAGACCGATAAACCATCTTTCAGGCTGTTGTTACAATTTACACTTCTCACTTTACAGAATGGGTGAATTTCTGGAAGGATAAATAAATATGGATCAAACAACGATCAGCCTGTGGCTTAAAAACTGGAGATACGAATGAATGATTTTTGACTACAAGGTGTTACTTAAACCACATCACAGAAACTTTGCCAAACACTATTAATTATAAAGAAGTCTGATTTCAGGAAGAATTCTAAAATGACTCGGTGTGTGGGATCCAGGAGACAGCTTAGCAGTGGCGGCAGCAGTCCAATGCTACCTTGAGGAAACTCGCTCAAAGAGCCCTCCTCTGTGCCAGCCTCAGTGCCAGGTGCTTTGCATACATATTTTCTAGATGATGACTCCTCCCATTCGTGAAACAAAAACAACAAAAACCCCTTTCCTTTGGGTCAGGACCTCCTGCAGAGTCTAGAAGGAGAAGAAGGGATGCCCAGTAGAGTTCTCTTCCAGGTCACACCCTGAACCTTGTCATCACCGAGAGCATTCCACCTTCTGAGCAGTGACCTCAGCATTTCCATCTCACTACCACTGTCTGCAAAGTCCTGCCTGGCTGCTGGGCTACCCCTCCTGCCATGGCTGTCTCACCTCATCAGGACCTTTGAGTCCTCTATTCACCCCTTCGTCTCCTTTCTCTATCTTTGCTTCCTTTTAATCCAGCTTAGAATCCATTGTCCATCACCTTACCCTACATCCCTGAGTCCTCTGACTTTTAGTAGCATTATCTGCCAAGCCCAGCCTCGGTGGCTGTGCTGAGCCACTGTTCTGAGCCACAGTGCTGGAGGCCAACGTCACACACCAGAGAGATTCGTCTCACTCTGAATTCATCAGTTTCTACTGATATTACCTCTTAAATATTTCTCCAGAAAAAGTGATTTATTTATTTCCATTATGGCCATTACCACCTGGATCTATAATAGCTTCTAAACTGGCCAGCCTGTGGTCACTCCTTATCCCCTTCCACCCCACCATCCCCACGTGTTACAGTCAGAATTTGAACTTGGTCTTTTTTCAGTTTTTTTAAATTTAAAAAAATTTTCTGTTTGGATTCAGGGGGCATATGTGTAGGTTTGTAACATTGAAATATAGTGTGATGGGGAGGCTTGGGCTTCTCTTCAGCCCATCACGCAGGTGTGAACATGGTGCCCAGTGGGTAGTTTTCAGCCCTTACCCTCCCTTTAGGTTTGCCCCAGTGTCTTATTCCCATCCATTTGCCCATGGCATACAGTGTTTAGCTCCTGCTTACTAGAGAGAACATATGGTATCCAGTTTTCTGCTTCCGTGATAATTTGCTCAGGATGATGGTCTCTAGCTGTATCCGTGTTGCTGCAAAGGACATGGTTTTGTTCTTTTTTCTGACTGCGTAGTATTCTATGGTATATAAGTATGACATTTTCCTTATCCATGTCACCAGTGATGGGAACCTACGTTGGTAGCCCTAGGTTGGGTCCATGTTTATGTTATTATGGATAATGCTGTGATAACATGTGTGTTACAGGTATCTTTTGGGTAGAGTGATTTAGGCTCCTTTGAGTATATACCCAGTAATAGGATTTCTGGGTTGAAGGGTAAGTCTACTTTTAGTTCTTTGAGAAATCTCCAAGCTGCTTTCCACAAGGGTTGTACTAGCTTGCATTTCCACCAATAGTGTATGAGCAATCCCTTTTCTCTGTATCCTTGTCAGTATCTGCTTTTTTTAAAAAAACTTTTTAACAAAAGCCATCCTGATTGGGGTAAGATGGTATCTTATTGTGGTTTTGGTTTGAATTTCTCTGATGATTAATGATGTTGTACATTTTTTCATGTTTGTTAGCTGCTTGTATGTCTTCCTTTGAGGTGTCTGTTCATGTGTCTACTTTCTTAATGGGGTTATTAATTTTTCTCCTGTTGATTTGCTTGAGTTCTTTGTAGACCCTGGATACTAGACCTTTGTCAGATGCATAGTTTGCAAATATTTTCTCCCATTCTGTAGACTGTTAACTCAGTTGATGGCTTCTTTTGCTGTGCAGAAGCTCTTGAGTTTGATTAGGCCCCATTTGTCAATTTTGTCTTTTGCTTTTGAAGTCCTGATCATAAATTCATTGTCTAGGCTGGTGTCCAGAAGTGTTTCTGATGCTTTCTTCTAGAATTTTTATAGTTTGAGGTCTTACATTTAAGTTGTTAGTCCATCCTGAGATAATTTTTGCATAGCGCGAGATGGAGTCCTGTTTCATTCTTCTGTATATGCTTAGCCAATTTTCTCAGCACCATTTGCTAAATAGGGTATCCTTTCCTCAGAGTTTGTTTTTGTCAGCTTTGTCTAAGATGAGATTAGTTGTGTGCCAGTGGTTTATTTCTGGATTCTCAGTTCTGTTCCCTTGGTCTATGTGTCTATTTTTGTACCAGTACTATGCTCTTTTGGTTACTGTTGCCTTGTAATAAACCTTGAAATCTGGTAATGTGATACCTCCAGCTTTGTTCTTTTTGCTTTGGCTATTTGGGCTCTTTTTTGCTTCCAAAAGAATTTAAGTATTTTTTTTTCTAGATCTGTGAAAAATGATGCTGGCAATTTGATAGGGATTGAATTGAATCTATAGATTGCTTTAGGTAGTATGAACATCTTGATGATATTGATTCTTCAGAGGATTCAGATTTAAAAATGCAAATTTGTTTTTGGTGACCTTTGCATGCTCCCTCTGCTTCCTGTTGTTCTTAAAACCCTCTCTGTATGTTGTTCCCTCTCAGCATCTCAGCTGCATGCCCAGTCACCTCTTTGTCCTTCACTTCTCCATCCTCATATCCACAGAGCAGCCTATCCAGCTGCCTTCCGAGATCTGATCTAGCAGACACTCTTAGAGATCCAGATCATCATTCCATCTTTACACATATTTTGCATGATGTGTAGACAGAAAGCTCAAAACCAAACAATCTTGTCCGCTTTTATGTATCATTGTATCCTAAGCACCCAGCACAGTGCTCACCATACATGGACACTCAGTAACATTTGTTCAAGGAAAGTCAAACACATGATTTTTAATTTTCACCACCACCTGAAAAGAAACCGATTATCCCCATTTCACAAATGAGAATATTGAAGTTACTTAAGTTGTAGATAGACTCATGCAGTATTTTAGTCCTTTCAGGCTACTATAACAAAATACCATACACTGGATGACTTATAAACAACAGAAATTTATTTCTCACAGTTCTCAAGGCTGAAGTCCAAGATGAAGGCACCAGCAGATTCAATGTCTAGTGAGCGGTCACTTCCTCAAAGATGGCACCTTCTTGTTGTGTTTTCACATGATGGGATAGGCGAGGGGAGTCTCTCTTGGGCCTCTTTTATAAGGGCACTAATCCCATTCATGAAGGCTCCACCTATGACCTAATCACCTTCCAAAGACCCACCTCCCAATGTTATCACCTTGGGGGTAAAGATTTCAACATATGGATGGGGATGGGGGATGGGGGACACAAACATTCAAACCATAGCATTCAGGTTGCTAATTGTAAAGCTCACATTCTTTTCTCTATACTGTTTATCACAACATGATATTCAAATGTCACAAAATGTTCTGTGCTGAACAAAAGGTGGGATCACAGGTAGCATCTCATTGGTGTCAAATGCAAGTGAGAGGACGTTGAGTCCTATAGGATGCCTAACTGTTTTTTGGTTTTTTTTGAGTTGGAGTCTCACTCTGTCGCCCAGACTGGAGTGCAGTGGGCACTCCCGGCCACTGCAATCTCCACCTGCGGGGCTCCGGCGATCTTTCCTCTGCCCGGCTAATTTTTTGATTTATTGTAGAGATGAGGTCTCGCCAAGTTGCCCAGGCGGGTCTCAAACCCGCGGGCCCAGGCAATCCACTCACCTCAGCCTCCCAAGGCTCGGGATTACAGGCTGAGCCACCGAGCCCGGCAAGATGCCTAACTCTTAAAACAACATGGAGCGCATCTCTATCAAGGAAACCTTTACCACTCAAAATTCAGCTGGCCTATATCAAAGGCATAAGAATATTAATATCTTTTTAATATTGATAAATCCTCACCTAATAATCCTGTTTCTAATAATTTTAAGGATTTTCTTTTTTGGGTTAGGTTTTCACTCTGTCCTCCAGGCTGGAGTGCAGTGGCACAGTCACAGAGCGTGGCAGCCTCAACCTCCTGGTCTTAGGCTATCCTTCCACCTCAGCATACTGAGTAGCTGGGACTACAGGTGTGTGTCACCATGCTCTGTTAATTTTTAAATTTTTTTTTGTAGAGATGAGGTTTTGCTATGTTGCCTAGGCTGGTTTCAAACTTCTGGGCTCAAGCAATCCACCCACCTTGGCCTCCCAAAGTGCTGGGATTACAGGTGTAAGTCAACATGCCCAGCTTAGGAAAATTTCAAGAGAGGTACACAAGAATTTATGCATAAGGAAGTTCATCATGGTAATATGTTTAAACAGATGACAGTTAAATTATGATACATCCTTATTACACATTTTTATGTAGATGCTAAGTACGTATTTTTAAAGACTATTAGTTGACATGGAAAATGGTTAAATATGACATTCAGTAAATAAAATAACAATAGACTAATAAAAGGACAATATGATTCCAATTTTGGTGGTATTTCTATCTATACATACTATAGAAAATACAGAAAAATGTTCACTAGATATCTCTGAGTAGTAAGGTTCGAGGCAATATATATTTCTTTTCCTATACCTCATTTTATTTTCAACTGTTTATCATGAGCATGTGTTGCTTTTATAATGAGAAAATAAAATGCTATTAAAAAGCAATTGACCATATAATTTGCTCAGAAGGTTTTTCTTGCTTTATGTTTTTCAACTGCTATTTCTAAACTAGTTCAGAAACAAAGTCTTTTGAGGACTTTTCTGTCTACTCATGTTTATGTTAGGCTATTTATGGGAGGCCAAATGTAGACAATGGACTTCCTGTTTCAGCTCTAACACATAAAGAACTCGGAAGTCATCATTTCCATTCTTACAAGAAAAAGCTGGACACACTGAAAACCAATGACTTTCCTTGGATTTATTAGAGAACTGATTTTGTAAGGTAAACTGTCTCCTTGACATGTGGATACACAGGTAAATCCAGAGGTAAAGCCAAGACCTACTTATCCAGAGCAGAAGTGCTGAACCTAAGATCTGGTAGCATCACTTCCGGAAACCAAGACTCTTGGTTTTCTTAGCTTTACCTCTAGGAACTCTACCAGTTTCTCATGGTGAAGATGGGAGAAAGATTCCCTCATGGTTCTTTCAGGGGGAGGGAAAGAGTAATCCTTGTGAATGAAGTTATGTCCAGAGTTTTCTCTATAACAGCTTCCTCCTCAGGGAAAGGACTTTACCAGACCTTAGGCTTGTCCTAGAGCCATGGGAGAAGGGCGTTCCTTTCACTCCAGCTCCTTCTTCCCTTCCTAACTTACCTGAAAGGGACAGGAAAGCTATTCAAAAGGAAACACATGTGAAGGTCCCAGGCTGGAGGCTCGGACCCACTAAGAGACTTGATACGGTTGGAGAACATTCCGCTCCCACATGACTTACCACCACACCAGTAGGGCTCCAGTGTAACAGTGGACAGCTGCTGAAAATGCTGCAAGACATGGGCTCTTTCTGAGAAGAGTACTTAAGGAAGTTCAAAGTCAACGGGGAAACAAAAACAAAGACACTCGGAGTTTGAAGCCTCTGGCACTAGCTACAGCAAATGTTAAACAAAGCCCAACTCCTAGCCAGATGACACAAATCATCGCCAGAGGAACACAAACAGATACCTACTTATCTCAGTTCCTATTACCCAATACAACATGTCCAGCTTTCAGCAAAAATGACTAGGCATGCTAAAAGGCAAGCAAAAACACAGACCAAGCAAACACCAAAACCAGACAGATATGATAGAGATGTCAGATTTATCAGAAAATTTAAAATGATTATGTTAAGGGCTCATATGGAAAAAGTAGACCACATGCAAGAAACAGATGGGTAATATAAGCAGAGAGACTGAAATTGTAGCAAAGAATCTATTATAAATGCTGGAAATCAAAAACACTAGCAGAAATAAAAAGAAAAAACCCCCCTACACTTATACTGCAGAAAACCAAAAAGAAGAATAAAGGAGTCAGAGGCAGACATGTTTCTTTTTATCTATAGAGGAACAGAATAAGAAGCCTAGTGAACTTCTCATCAGAAACCACACAAGCAAGAAAAACGTGAAGTGAATTATTTAAGTGCTGAAAGAAGAAAAACTTAAACTTCCATATTAAGCAAAAGTCTCCTTCAAAAGTGAAGGACAAAGACCTTCTCGGACACATAGAAACAGGGAATTCATTGTCAGCAGATCTGCCATGCAAGAAATAGTGAAAGGAGAATGATAAAACATCAGAAACTTGGAGCTACATAAAGAAAGGATAAACATCAGAGAAGAAATAAATGAAGGGAAAACCGAATCTTGAATTTTAAAAGTTCTGAACGGACCTGAAAGATA
Source organism: Carlito syrichta (assembly GCF_000164805.1). Lineage (NCBI taxonomy): Eukaryota > Metazoa > Chordata > Mammalia > Primates > Tarsiidae > Carlito > Carlito syrichta. The sequence goes on from NW_007052779.1 coordinate 201,956, forward strand.
GTTGTTTAAAGTAATAATGGGAATAATTATTGGATGACTGAAACACATGGATAAGAGAAATGAGTGGCAGCAACTGCATCAGGGATGGGAGAGAGGAACTGGGCCTACCCTGTAGTAAGGCACCTGCACCACATGTGAAGAACAGTGTTATTCTCCAGGCAAACTTAAATTAGTTAAAACATGCACTGCAAATTTACGGAATCATTACCTTTTCCTTTTTTCTTTCTTAGTTGGGTCTCTCTGTTGCTCAGGATGGAATGCAATGGCACAATCTCTGCTCACTGCAGTCTTGACCTCTGGCTCAGACGATCCTTCTGCCTCGCCTC
>NW_007052779.1:202531-203110 GCF_000164805.1 Carlito syrichta
TAGAGACGAGCGAGGTCTCACACCAAGTTGCCCGGGCTGATCTCGAACCCGCGGGCTCAGGCGATCCACTCGCCTCAGCCTTGCAAAGTGCTGGGATTACAGGCTGAGCCACTGAGTCCAGTCAATTTATTTATTTATTTATTTATTTATTTATTTATTTTTGGAGATGAGGTCTGGCTGCGTTGCCTAGGCTTGTCTCAAACTCATGGGCTCCAAGTAATCCTCTCGCCTCGGTCTCCTAAAGTGCTGGGATTACAGGCAAGAGGCACCATACCATTCCATTACCATCTATTCAAGAGAGAGATAATTGAAAGTATATTGGAGTAGCCTCCAGGGAGCCAGCTCTGTATACCTCATTTTTGGGTCCCAGTTTCCTCATCTGTGAAGGGATTGGATCATTTCTCTCCGATTCCTTTCCTGATCTGCAATTCTATTACTAAAAATATAGTAATTAGTTTATTAAAATGTCTTCCTTCTTCCTTTAGTCAAAGTGTTATCGATAAGAAAGAGCCTTTCGCCGGGCTTGGTGGCTCAGCCTGTCATCCCGCGCCTTTGGGAGGCTGAGGTGAGTGGATCGCC
>NW_007052779.1:203130-246255 GCF_000164805.1 Carlito syrichta
CACTGCACTCCAGTCTGGGCAACAGAGTGAGACTCCAACTCAAAAAAAAAAAAAAGAAAGAGCCTTTCAAAAGGCATCGAGAGCCTTTTAAAATAATTAATTCCCTAATCTATTATTTCAATAAGTTTGGGTTTTCCTATTTCCAAACTATGGATTGCCTTTGGCAGGTTTATCTAGTACATATAATGAAAGAATGGATTTGCTCACCTGGTTCAGCCTTCCTCAGTGCACTGTACTGTAAGGAAAGAACACATGAGGCTGAAATAAAAAGTCCATTTCACAGTATTGATTTCACTGCCAGACACAGCACAGGACAAGTGCCTTTCAATCCAAAAAAGAAAGAAGCAAGCTGTCAGCCTTGCCTAATTAGTTTGTGATTACCTCCAGCACTGTCAATAGACTTTCCTTCCCTGACTGGCTGTCAATACATTTCTAAGTTCAGTGAACACTTGACAAGCTACAACTTCCCTGTCAGTCAAAAAGTTTTGCTCTTCTAGATTGTTTAGATTGCAGTGTTCATTTAAAAGAAGAAGAAGAAAGTCACTCGGGGCCAGCCTAGAGAACACTGTGGCAATGACCTGCCCTTTTTGAAAGGAGACACAGCTCTCACTTCAGGTCAAAACTACTGAGAAACTAAAAGCTCACTTGCAGGTCTGCTCAATCTCACCTTCGGACTTTCCTGCTCTAGTTTCTTACAATAAAAATTCCCAGGAAGCAAAATTCTAGTCAAAAGGCCTACTTCTCACTGTAAAACCATCTACCTGGTGGCAGACAGACAGAAATGCTTTAAGCCTCCCTGGGCTCTTACCTGTTCTATCAGTTACTTGCATCTTATTTTTGCCCTACTGGGGAATTAAAGTGGTATGAAAATCAATGCTTCACATGAAAGGGAAAAGGGCTGGATCACCAGACATCGCCACATTCCTTCCTGGATCAGACAGTTCTTCAAAGCACACTTAGCTAAGTAAATCCCAGCTGACTGGCCCAGGCATTCGCTGGAACAAAGAGCAAAATCTTTTTTGCTTGTTAAAGATATTGGACCAATCAGGGGCTTGCCACTTGTTATGGTAAAAAAGAATTCAAGAGAGAATGCAGTCAACAACTCTAAGTTTTGAGTTTTATCCAAGTGCTTCAGACCATAAGGAGTCCCTCAGGCGGGGAGTCCAGCTGCCCAGAAGTAAAAAACAGAGAAACTCAGACCAATGGGTATAACCTTTTCCCAGTGATTAAGGTATTCACCACAAGGCCCCTAAAGCTCAACTTCAGACAAGCTGCACTGAGATGTGAAAAAAAAGTTCCAGCTCTGCAGCTGTATGAATTGTTTTTCACCACTTCATGGGCTATAAGTTCTATATAATTGGAGTAAGTTTGGGACAGAATGTAGTTTCTTAAGGGGTAAAAGGTGATTTTAAGCTGCTTTTTCAGCAGGTGTCACAGTCCTATCGAGATATCTAGATAAAAGCTTATCTTTTTTTTTTTTTTTTGATACAGGGTCTTAACTCTGTTACACTGGCTGGAGTACAGTGGCATGATCATGGCTCACTACAGCCTCGACCTCCTGAGCTTAGGCGATCCTTCTGTGTCAGCCTTTCAAGTAGCTGGGACTACAGGTGTGCACTACCATGACTGGCTAGTTTTGTGGAGACGAGGTTTTACTATGTTGCCCAGGTTGGTCTCAAACTTCTGGGCTCAAGAGATTCTCCTGCCTTAGCCTCCAAAAGTGCTGAGATTACCACATCCGGCTGACATTTGACTATTTTCGTTTCTCTCATTTTACCAGCTGATAATATATTGCTTCTCATCCTCAAACACACTCAGAGGAAATACCCTAAACTTTGGCATGTTTCTCCTTCCTAAGCTCAGCCCAAATATGAGTCCCACTAAAAAGATATAAAGTATTGCTGTATATTTGCCTTTTTGCCAAGTTTCAAAATCCAAGGGTGTTAGGTAATGAGAAACACAATGTTCCCCTTCAATTTTTAGCAGTGTGTGAGTTCACCCTATATTGGAAGCCACAAAGAACTACATAACTTAGAAATGAGACAGAGACAGACACCGACTGAAACTATTGGAGAGATGATTCTGGGCTAAAGAGTATGCCGTAACATAAAAAAGTTTCAGACTTAAGGTTGGTGAAATTTGTGCCAGCTTTTCCATAGCTCAGTCATGCTACTTTTCTAGGTTTAAGTAAAGTTGCAGCATGTTTGCAAATGAGCAGAGAAACTGGTTGGTAAGAGCTCTGATTCAGGAGCAACAAAACAACAACAAAAATCAAATAATCACTGGAAATTTCTAGGGGTGTCATGTTCACTTTGGAAACTTTATAATGGAGAGGTATGGTGCTCACCACCTTAACCACTGTAGCATCAACAGAGGCCACCGAACATCATGTGCCCCCTGACCTGATGTCAGAAGACGTATACATCACCAACGTAGTCTTGTTGTCAGAAATATTTACCTGGTTCAAATTATGAGGAAACAGAAAATTCCACAATAAGAAATATTCTATAGACAACTGACTGATATTCTTCAAAAAAGCCAAAGACATTAAAAAAGGACTACTCTAGACTTAAAACCTAAACGGGCAATGTATGAACAGTGCAAAGTATAAACATTAAATGGGTTCTGGATGAAAATTAAACAGTCCCATTAAAAAGTGAGCAAGGCTGGATGTGGTGGCTCAAGCCTGTAATCCCAGCACTTTGAGAGCTGAGGCAGGAGGATCGCCTAAGCTCAGGGGTTTGAGAACAGCCCGGGCAGCTTGGTGAGACCTCGTCTTTTCAAAAAATCAAAAAATAAGCTGGGCGTAGTAGAGCTCGCTTGTAGTTCCGGCTACTTGGAAGGCTGAGGCAGAGGGATTGCCTGAGCCCAGCAGGTCAAGGTTGTGGTGGCCATGAGCATGCCACTGCATCCAGTGCACTCCAGCCTGGGCAACAGAGTGAGACTCCAACTCAAAAAAAAAGGTGGGCAAAAGACCAGGCATGGTGGCTCACACCTATAATCCCAGCACTTTGGGAGGCTGAGGTGGGAGGATTGCCTGAGTCCATGAGTTTGAGACCAGCCTGGGCAACTTGGCGAGACCTTGGCTCTACAATAAATAAAAAAATTTAGCCAGGCATGGTGGTGCATGCCTATAGTTCCAGCTACTTGGAAGGCTGAGGTGGAAGGATTACCTGAGCCCAGCAGGTCGAGGCTGCTGTGGCTGGAAGCGTGCCACTGCCCTCCAGCCTGGGCGACAGAGTGAGACTCCAATTCAAGAAGAAGAAAAAAAAAAGGGCAAAAGACATGAATAGACATCTCAAAAGAAGATATACAGGTAGCCAACAGACTCATGAAAAAGTGCTCAGTCACACTAATCATCAGAGAAACAGAAATCAAAACCACACTGAGATACCATCCAACCCCATAAGAATGGCCATCATTAATAAAACAAACAACAGATGCTGGCAAGGATGCGGAGAAAAGGGAATGCCTCTACACTCCAGGTGGAATGCAAACTAGTTCAGTCTCAGTTAAAATAGTGTGGTGAATTCTAAAAGAACTAGACCTCTCATATGACCCAGCAATCCCCCTACTGGGAATATACCCGGAGGAACTCAAATCATTCTACCAAAAAGATACCTGCACACACGTTTATTGCAGCACTATTCACAATAGCAAAAACATGGAACCAACTGTGCTTGCTGCCCATTGAAACTGGACTGGATAAGAAAAACGTGGCACATACACACAATGGAATATTATGCAGTCATAAAGAAGGACAAGCATATGGATGTCACAGCAACTTGGATGGATTTGGAGTCTATCATACTCAGTGATCTATCACAGAAACGAAGAACTGAGTACCACATGTCCTTATTCATGAGTGGACTCTGAACATTTACCATAATACTCTAAGAAAGGGATTGACAGTAGCAAGACGCTACTTGTGGGGCAGGGGTGAAGGGACACCTCCATAAGGGTCCTTGATCTCAAACCAGGCAGTGTGGGGAACCATGGGAGGCCCAAACTTTGACCTGTATGATGTCCACTTGTATACCTAATCCTGAATTGTACCCCCCATCTTTAAGATCAAATATAAAAAGAAAACAAAAAAGAAAAAAACAAATGGACATCATACAAAACATATCTCTGAGGCAGGCTGGGAAAATTGGAAAATGAACTGTTTATTAGATACTGTGTTACTGTTCATTTTCTTGGGTGTAAAATAGTATTCGTGAGTATGCAGGGGAATGACCTTCAGAGATGTCCGCTAAGGTATTTGGGGACGAGGTGTTGTAACTTTTGTAGTGTCTGTACTTTACCTTCAAATGGTTCAGCAAAATAAGTCCGCATACTGCACTACATATGTGTGCACACTATATATATATTAATGCACACAAAATACATATAAAGAAAATAAATGTGGCACAATGTCAACTTGGGTATGACAGGTGAGCTGGTTCATTATATGCTTCTTTTAATGCTGCAACAGAGTCAACTATTTTTTCTAACATTGGGCAAAGTAAGTACTCTTGTTTTTCATGACATGCATGTAATCTTTCTCATTAGCTCTCCAACTTGAATATTTCTACTCACTTGGGGTTTAAGTTTGGGAGAAGTAGAAGACGAGATTTATGTTTTAATTCATGGAATGAGAAATTAGTTGTGAGGCTACAGAGATCCAACATCCTCAAACGGTTGTGAGTCTGGAGTCAGAGAGCTGCCAAGTTCCAGAATAGAGCTGTTTTCTTTTTTTCTTTTTTTTTTTTTGAGTTGGAGTCTCACTCTGTCACCCAGACTGGAGTCCCGGCCACTGCAGCCTCGACCTGCTGGGCTCCGGCGATCCTTCCGCCTCAGTCTTCCAAGTAGCCGGAATTACAGGCGCGCGCTACCACGCCCGGCTCATTTTTTATTTATTGTAGAGATGAGGTCTCGCCAAGTTGCCCAGGCAGGTCTCGAACCCACGGACTCAGGCAATCCACTCACCTCAGCCTCCCAAAGTCACGGGATTCCAGGCTGAGCCACCGAGCCTGGCTGAGCTGTTTTCTTTTAAATGACCTCACCAAACTATGCCATTTGCAATTTTTAAATGGCTTGCAAATTATACAGTGAGAACATCGTTTTCTTTTATACACAATTTCCTTCCACGGCAGGCCTGCTGCTTCTGAATATGTGTACTTCATCAGGACCCCTATGGTCTTATTTCACGTTGACAAGTTTGTGCTGCTACGGAGCACTGCACTTTGGCACAAAAGAGTAATTCAACAAATACTAGTTGATAAAAGACATAGGTAAAACAGAGATCTAAAGTGAAGATTTTCAAGAGAAACTGTAAAAGCATTTAAGCATGTAACAATGTGGCTTCTCTAATATGGGTAGTAGTAGGAGAGGAGGAACCAACTTATAATAACACTTTAGGCCGGCACGATGGCTCATGCCAGTAATCCCAGCACTTTAGGAGGCCGAGGTGAGAAGACTGCCTAAACCCAGGAGTTCAAGACCAGTCTAGGCAGCATGCTGAGACCTCGCCTCTACAATAAATCAAAAATTTGGCCCAGCGTGGTCGTGCATGCTTGTAGTTCCAGCTACTTGAGAGGCTGAGGTAGCTGTGATTGTGCCACTGCATTTCAGCCCGGTGACAGATTGAGACTCAGACTTAAATAAACACACAGATAAAACTTAAAAGATGTGATTGTTAGTCATATTGGCCTTTGTCAGAGGGTTGGGAGAAGTCTCTGGAATATAAAGTAAATAGAAAAGGAATACGTTTCTGAAATATAAATTTCATTACTTTGTATCAGCAGCCACAGTTCAATCAGATGCCTGGCTGAGTTATTTGTTTAAACTTAATATGTTTGCTATAAAGTTCTGTTCATGAATAGAATTCTGTAAATCAGTGATTACATTTTATGCCTTAATTGAGCACTTAAAAATTCAAGGTACATGAATTATTTTTGTAAGTTATATTAAAAGCCTATTGTAACCTATGAGTTTATAAAAAATGAATCAAACTCTTTTCCTGAGATAAACTTTTTACTTTTATTGCAAGGTAGCTATTTTAGTCATATTTGCTATGGGGCTTAAAATAAAATCTGTCCGATGACCAGGTACGGTGGCGCACGCCTGCAATCCCAGCACTTTGGGAGGCCGAGGCAGGAGGACTGTTTGAGTCCAGGAGTTGGAGACCAGCCTATGTAACACAGTGAGACTCTGTCACTACAAAAAAATAAAAAATAAGCATGGCATGGTAATGTGCACCTGTAGTCCCAGCTACTTGGGAGGCTGAGGCAGAAGGATTGCTTGAGCCCAGGAGACTGAGGCTGCAGTGAGCAGTGACCGTGCCACTGCACTCAGGCTTGGGTGACAAAGTGAGACACTAACTCAAAAATAAAAAAAGTCAGAAATTAAAGGTAAATATTTTACTATAACTGAAAAACTGAAGCATGTTTGAGAATTTCTAATTAGGACTAATGGTGTTAGTGCTTCAAATGAAAATAATTAGGGCAACAGAAAGAAATTATTCTTCTCGGATCAGTCTTGAGGACTGAATAATAATCACCTTAAAGGAGCTTTTCATCTTTAAATGAAGATAAATTAAAAGAGTAACTAGGACTTGCTACTGCAGTACCAATACCTATTAGCACAGAACCAAAGCTAGAGTAGAAAACTCCCCTTTATAATTTACTGGGCAATTTTTATGAACTCATTTTTTGTGTGTCTGGGGCAAGAAGAAAAACCAGACAAATCACTCAGAGATGAGGTATCTTTGGAAAATTTAATTTGGACCATATTTTCTTCCTCTTGCTGAAAACATCGAATATCCCCATACATTTTGGGTTCCACAGCTTACAAAGAGGCAGTGGGTTTCCCACAGTTACATACTATTCCCAACTTTCTATAGAAAGATAAGACATTCTCCAACCTGACTTTTGAGCATTTCCTAAAAATGATTTAAAGGTTCCTTACAGTAAATGGCAAGTAAAACAAAGTAAGGCTTTATTTTCTCCTTTTCCCCTTTTTATGTACTGCATGTTGGAGGAATAAGGAAGGAAGACTAGTTACGAGTGTGGGTACCCTGGGGATTGCTGCTGGGTCCTCCAAGGTGTACCCACATCACTGAGGCCCTGATGCGCCCCTGCACCGAGGAACCTGAGAAGGATAAATGATGAACAGCCTATCACAGGCATGTGGAGCTGGCACAGCACAGGTGGGACTGGGGGCTCCCTGGTTCTTCTCGGTGCTCACAGGGCTGCTGGCCTTTAGGAGTAAGAAAGGAGTTAGGACCAACCCATGACCAGAGGTCTCCCACCTGGTACTGCTGTACCACAGGTTCACGTCTGCAGGCCTTACCAAGTACACTTACAGACTAAATGTATTTACTGGAAACAAAACAAGAAAAAAATGCCTTAACTAACCCTTGTATCAAATTACTAGAATGAAAGCAAAAGAATGTCTGATAAGACACCTTTTCTATGTCAGATGAAAACAACATCCTTGCAAGATAATCTTAGCAAGCAATGTATATTTGTTACTATATGCTTTTGCCTAGTACACAACTTTCTTTAATTGCATCACCTGAACCCTTGTCATTTTTCAAACTTATAGTTCATTAGCTTAAAAAAAGGGTAAGGCAGCCAAACTTAACTAATTTTGGTTGCAGAAAAACATCTCAGACATTAACCTTCATCTTCTCAAGTGTTAAGAGCACATGATTAAAAGATAACAGTTCCTTAACAGGAAACTAAGCAGCTATTGTCATCAAATATACCTCTAGTAAATACAGGGCCCCCTCATAAATATAAAATTAAATTCTTTTGAGGAATAGGTTTCTGATTTTCATTATGCAGGATTTATATTTATTCTTTATATTTTGTAGTAAAAAAATGTGTGGTCTTTGCATCTTTATTTTCATACACAAGTGGTATCTTCATCTCAGCAGGCTCTCACATACATATGGCAGGGTGGGTTTGGCTTGTTTCAGAAGGGGAGGCAGCCAGGCGTCTTGTGCTCTCAGAATCCTTGCAGAAACTCCTGGAGCTGGGTGACAATTTCTGTGTCCACCGTTTCCATGAGGGACTGGAAGCCTTGTTCTCCTAGTAACTCCTGCTGTGCCTTGAGCTTCTCATAGATGAACTGTTGCAGTGACACCGTGTGCACAGGGTCCTTCAGGGCCAGCTGTGGGAGAGAGAGAAGCCAAACTGTATCAAGGGAGCAAAACAAGTTACTCTTACATGTAATTTACTAAGTTCTTTGCAATTTCTTCCACAGTAACAAAACTGTTTCTGCCTCCCTTCTGTTTTTGAGTTGGAGTCTCACTCCGTCACCCACGCTCACTGCCACCCCAGCGTCGACACGCTGGGCTCAGGAGATCCTTCTGCTCAGCCTTTCAAGTAGCCAGAACCACAGGTGTGTGCTACCATGCCCAGCTAATTTTTTGATTTATTGTAGAGATGAGATCTCGCCAAGTTGCCCAGGCTGTTCTCGAACCCGTGGGCTCAGGCAATCCCCTCACCTCGGCCTCCCAAAGTGCTGGGATTACAGGCTTGAGCCACTGTGCCCAGCCCTGCCTCCCTTCTTAACAGGGATTCTGAAATAGTCTCATAGTGAAAACATTTGTCAAAGAAAATTTCACTCAAATATTCTAATCTCAATTTCCTAAGGCCCCTTGAATGTAAGTTTTCTGATTAGCTCAGTTTCTCAGGAGTTGAGGGTTCATTTACTTAAAGCATCAAAATGTGGTAGAAAATATCCTAAAAGGAATAGAACATGCTAAAAAGCATTTAAACACCAGGTCCAAGACTCTCCTTAGGACAGCCAGGACCTCTACTGGGGCAACTCAGCGATGTGTTCTTAGGACAGAGGGAAGAGACACCGTCTGCCCTACCCTGGATTGCTATTGGTAGGTGTACTTGTAGCTGAAAAAAAGGGGAAAAATTAACTTACTCCTCTTCCCTCACTGGAATATTTGGAAAACAAACTAAGTATAATTACAGAAAACAACCCATAATTCCACCCCCAAAGATAACAATAACAACAAAAAGTACTTTGGTTTCATTTAGTCTTTTCTATGCCTGTTGTGTGTACATACACACATATATATTAACACATGATTAGCATTGCTCTTTGCATTTATATTATTAAGAAAAATTCTAACACTTTAAGCTTTTTTTTTTTTTGACTCGGGGTCTTGTTCTGCCATCCAGGCTGGAGTGTGGGGGCCCAGTCATGACTCGAAGCAGCCTCAAACTTTTGGCCTAAAGTGGTCCTCCTGCCTCAGCCTCCCAAGTAACTGGGACTAGAGGCATCTACCTCCATGCCAGGCTAGTTTTTTGATTTTTTTTGTAGAGATGAGATCTTGCTTTCTTACCAAAGCTGGTCTCAAACTCCTGACTTAAAGCAATCTTCCTGCCTTGGCCTCTAAAAGTAGTGGGATTACACGCATGAGCCATCACGCCTGGCCACACTTTAAGAATTCTAAATCTATTTGTGATGCAATTTTTTTTCTGTTATAGGCATGTTTAATGTGATCATAGCATAGCTTAAATCAGTTTTTACTATGATTCTGCTGAACAGTTTATCACAAACACTGTTCCAAATTACTATGTATACAGTAGTATAACAACATTTCTTCTACATACCAGCTTATGTTTTTAGGACAAATATATCTATTTCAGAAGAATTACTAGATCAAAGGAAGCAGACAATTTTATGACTCCTGATTCATATTATCAAGTTGTTTTCCCTATGGTTTTTACTAATGCAAAAGCTGCAAAAATGTTTTGGCTTCTGAAATTGTTGTTACCATCGGTATTATCACGATTTAAATGCTTTATAATTTGCTAATTGAAAAATAACACCCTGAGCCCGCAGGTTTGAGACCCTGCGGCAACTTGGCAAGACCTCATCTCTACAATAAAATCAAAAATTAGCCGGGTGTGATAGCGCATGCCTGTAGTCCCAGCTACTTGGAAGGCTGAGGCAGAAGGATCGCTGGAGTCCAGCAGGTCGGGGCTGCGGTGGCCGGGAGCGTGCTACTGCACTCCAGTCTGGGTGACAGAGTGAGACTCCAACTCAAAAAAGAGAAAAATAATACATTGTTGCTATAAGCTGCACATCGACCTCATTATCAGTATAACTGCACATCTGCAAGGCCTTAAGTTAAGTACATGAGTTCTGTGCCCCTTACGGCTGCATAGAAATCCTTCTCTTATTGACATTCAATTTTGTTCTAGGAAGATAAAGCAGCTGAATTATATTCATACCTGCTGTTTGAGCAATGTAAACAAATTTAAAAAATAATGACCACAAATAGAAAAGGCAACTGAGAAGCAGAGACATGGGTGCCATGAAACTGAAATTAAGCCCTACATATAACCATTTCAGGGGCGCATGATATACCTAAGGCAAGATAATTTCAATACTCATTTCCCTGGAAGAGATATAAAAGAAAGAACACCAAGAAGAACTGTAGGCACAAAGGCTTGTGTCCATAGCCCAGAGCCATCATTCTACAGAATGCACAGAAATAGAAGACAAATGTTTGCTCACTGAAGCATCCTCCAGTAATGTCCAATATTATTTTAATTACCAAGAAATTGACCACTTACTAAAAAGGATGTGGACTTTGTTGAAACATTGCTGAATTGTTCATAACTAAAACTATCTGCTATGATATGAGTAAAAAGCAGTTGAGCTTAAAATTCATGTTCACTAAGTCCCTTCCAATTAAAATGCTGTTTCAATCTGCTGTAAGAAACTTTAAGCAGTTAACTTATAACACCTCCATACTTTAATTTTCAACAGATTAATAGTGTCACCATAAAAAGACCCACCAGATATAGCATAACACTATATCAGTATTATATAAAACAAAGTGTAGTAATCAGTCATGTGACGATTCACTGCATTAATCTCCTTTGGAAAGAGAGTTGTGGAGGGAAAAGGCATCTCTAAATATACCTTAAAAAGGTCTTTCAAAAGCAAACTTTTTTTTTTTAACCAAAAAACACCTGTTAGCAAATAAATGTATATTTTGGCTTGTGGTAGTCATTCAGTAATCACAGGTACTAATGTGGCTTGTGGAAGTCATTCAGTAATCACAGGTACTAATACCTTCTTTGAAAAAACATTCTGTGAGATCAGCTGATCAGGTAATTATGTAAAGAAGAATCATGACTGCACATCCCCTAAAGATCTAGGCATCATTTCTTTGAATGTGATAGTGCCAACGGTCACCAGAATTAACAGACACTGAAGTCACTAATAGCATTTTCAAAGAACTTAACTATTACCTTATACAAATATGACCACCTCACTTATAAGCTTATTAATCTGATTTGGTGTGAAAAATACAGAATGCCTACCAAGTTTACCAGGGAGTATGTTTTTGAGAAAATAATTAGTTTTCTATGTAGTAAATAAATTCTAAACCTGCTGTTGGAACAAACATATACTGCAAAGATAGATGTAATGAAGATATCATTTCCAAAATAATAGAGTAAAATATTAAAAAATAGAATATTTTTTAAAAATCTATTCCCAATAAATACATCTAAGAACTTAGACCTTATTTACAAAACAAACAAAGATAGAGAGATGATAATAAACTGACTAGAGACTCAGCACCTAAAGAGTTATTAATACATGGCGTGAGTTCCCTGGCTTGCCTCTTGTATTTCAGACTTGGAGGTAAAGAAGCCAGCAGCCAGGAAACGGCAACCAGCACAGACAAAAAGTTCCAGCCAAAGCCTGCTCTCTCTAGCCAAAGGACCAGAAAAGGGACAGCTTAGCAAGAGAGAAAACTTTTAGACAGTAACTGGTCTACCTCAGCCAAACACCTGAGGCCTCAGCCCACTCATGCCAGGCTGTTGAAAGGATTCAAGTCACCTATTTCTCTCTCCCTCTCTCTCTTTTTAAAAAAAATTTATTGTAGAGATGAGGTCTCGCCAAGTTGCCCGGGCTGGTCTCGAACCCGCGGGCTCAGGCAATCCACTTGCCTTGGCCTCCCAAAGTGCTGGGATTACAGGTTGAGCCACCAAGCTGGCCATAATCATTTTCTTTTCTTTTCTTTTCTTTTTTGAGTTGCAGTCTCATTCTGCCACTCACGCCATCGCACCCAGCTAATTTTTGATTTATTGTAGAGATGAGGTCTCGTCAAGTTGCCCGGGCTGGTCTCGAACCCATGGGCTCAGGCAATCTATTCGCCTTGGCCTCCCACAATGCTGGGATTACAAACTGAGCCACCGAGCCCAGCTTACCTATTACCCGAGGAACCCAGACTCTCCCCTTTTACACTGGGAGATATCAGTTGGGGCCTAGTGGGGAACTCAGTCTCCTACACCCACCTGGAAGTAATAAGGTGGCACCCCCAATTGCTTCCCCTGCCACAGCAGGGTCAGAAGCAGCCACCTAAAATGAAAGGTTTAAATAAGATTCAGAGTTTTAGAATACAATACCAAAAATGTTAACATTTAAACAGAAAATCACTCAAAACACCAAAACAGGGCAGAGGCAGGAAATAAGTGAGTTCATAAAAAAGCAACTTGAGAGACTCTTGTAGTGATAGAAATGTTTTGTCTTGACTCTTACCAATGCCAGTATCCTGGCTGCGATACTATAGTACAGTTTTGCAAGATGTTGTGCTTGGAAGAAATTGAGTAAAAGGTACACATAATCTCAACATTAAAAGTATACTTACGGGGTCTTTCTTCTTTTGAATCACTCATAGCACTGACACCTATCATACCACTGTGGTAGCCAAGGCACTTGAATCTTGGATACGTACGTTAAGTCCTCATTTAACATTGTAGAAAGATTCTTGGAAACTGTGATTTTAAGTGAAACAACTCATAACAAAAAACAATTATTTTTTTCCTCATCAATACTATAACAAAATGAAATGGAAGGATCTGCTGTGCTCCATTTCACTTAAAGTCGCAATTTCTAAAAACCTGTTGGCGACAATAAGTGAGAACTTACTGTATTTGGACATTGCAACAGGAAAGAACATTATACACCTACATACCTTATCATGCCTACTAAGCACTAGCTCACCAAACTGGGGGATCAGATTCCTAGAGTCATCGTATTCTAACCGACGCCAAAATGACACTGTGATTTTTCTGCCACCTCCAGTTGCCTCAAAAGTCCACAGAACTGCCAGGCTCGGTAGCTCAGCCTGTAATCCCGCGCCTTGGGAGGCCGAGGTGAGTGGATTGCCTGAGCCCGCAGGTTCGAGACCCGCCTGGGCAACTTGGTGAGACCTCATCTCTACAATAAATCAAAAAATCAGCCGGGTGTGGTAGCGCGCACCTGTAGTTCTAGCTACTTGGAAGGCTGAGGCGGAAAGATCGCGGGAGCCCAACGGGTCGAGGCTGCAGTGGCCGGGAGCGGCCACTGCACTCCAGTCTGGGCGACGGAGTGAGATTCCAACTCAAAAAAAAAAAAAAAAAAAAGTCCACAGAACTTAATCCCATCATACCTACTCCAATTTTCATTTTATTTCTGACAGAGACACCTGGGAATGTTTGGATCCATTAGGTTTTTGGTTTTTTTTTGGAGTCAGGGTTAGTGAGTTTCCCACCTTGGCCTCCTGAGTAGCTGGGACTACAGGTGTAGTCTGTAGTACTGCCACTACCATTCAACCTTTCAAAAGTACCTAAGGACCTTCTCTTTTCCCAGACCCTTTTTTTTTGAGATGGAGTATCACTCTGTCGCTCAGGTTGGGGTGCAGTGGCATGCTCCCGGCCACCCCAGCATCGACCAGCTGGGCTCAGGTGATCCTTCTGCCTCAGCCTTCAAAGTAGCTGCAACTATAGGCTCAAACTACCATGCCTGGCTAATTTTTGATTTATTGTAGAGACGAGGTCTCACCAAGTTGCCCAGGCTGGTCTTGAACCTATGGGCTCAGGTAATCCACTCATCTCGGCCTCTCAGAGGCCAGCCTTTTCCCAGACCCTTTTTATGTTGCTCTGATATTCTACAACATTTGCTGTGATTATTAGTTCTAATACATTTTTGCACAAATTCCTTAGTATTAACATTTCCTACAAACGGGTTTGTGTCATCTGTAAATAAAGACAGTTACTTCTTCCTTTCCAATGTGGACGGCTGTAATTTAACTCTATTGCCTGACTGTATAGACCAGAGCCTTCAGTACTATAATAGCAAAGGCAAGAGTGGACACTATTTCCTTGTGCCCAAACTTAGGAAGAAAGCATTCAGTCTTTTGCCACTAAGTATGATGTTTACTGTAGGTTTTTTTGTGGATGCTCTGTAGATGCCTGGATGAAAATGTAGATGCCTTGTATCCCAAGTCTGTTAAGAGTTTTTGGCATGAATGAGTACTGGATTTTGTCAAATGGCTTTTCTGCATCTGTTCTGTTGTGATCATGTAGCCATATTCTTTATTCTATTAATATGGTGTACTAGATTAGTTTTCAGATATTAAGACAATCCTGCAATCTTGCGATAAATTCCATGTAGTCATGGTATATAATAATTGTTTTACATGTTGCTGGATTCAGTTTGTTGATGTTTTCTTAGAGATTTTAAATCTATATGCAGGAGGGACACTGGTCTGTAGTTTTCCTTTCCTGTGAAACCTTTGTCTGGCTTTGGTGTCAGAGTGACATAAGTATCATAGAAGAAGTGAGGAAACGTTTCACCCCTCTTTATTTTCTGGAGAAATTGTAGAATATTGGTATTAATTACTTAAATATTTGGTAAAAATTCACCAGTGAAGTCATTTGTGCCTGGATTTTTCTTTGTAGGAAGATCTGTAATTACTACTTCAATTTCTTTACTTGTTAAAAGCCTATTTAGTTTTCTATTTCTTTTTGAGTAAGTTTTGGTGAGTCAGACACTTTGAAAAACTACTTACACTTCCATCACCTCTAATGAATAGGTTATATAAATATACTACTTGGAATGTTCTACAAGTGTTCTCTCAAATGTGGGAAGTCTGCTAATCAAAGACCTGGCTAACAGGATTTCTACTGCGTTCCTTCTAGTCTTGTTAAAATCTTCAAGAATGAATATTTTAATTAATTTATTTTACTTTTAGATTCAGGGAGTACACATAAGTATTTGTTACATGGATATATTGCATTGTGATGGGGATTGAGTCTCTGGTGGCCCATTCCCCAGATAGTGAATACTGTGCCCTGTAGGTACTTTCTGAACCCTAATTTCCCTGCCCTATCAAGAACTAATATTTTAGTTCTTCTTCTTCTTTTTTTAAAGAGATGGGGTCTTGTTCTGTCATTCAGGCTAAAGTGCGGTAACACATTCACAGCTCACTGCAGGCTCCAAATCTGGAGCTCAAGTGATCATCCTACCTCAGCCTCATGATTTATAGGCATGCACCACGACACTTGGCTAATTAAAAAAAAATTTTTTTTTGCTGAGACAGAGATCACACTATGTTGTCCAGACTGGTCTTGAACTCCTGGCCTCAAGTGACCCTCCCATCTCAGCCTCACAAAGTGCTGGGATTACACATGTGAGCCACCCGATCTGGCCTAATATTTTAGATATTCTTAATAAAAAAGTTATTTAACTCCCCCCAGCATACACCATTGACCTTTTCTGAATTTCATTTAGTGTTATGGACTGAATTGTGTCCCTCTCACCAAATTCATTTGTTGAAATTCTAACCCCTAATGTGATCACATTTGGAGATATTTGCTTACATGTATACATTCAAGGAAATAAAAACCTGCTATAAGCAAAAACAAAGACAGTAGTATACAGGCTCAATCGACACACTGGCATCAACGGGAAGAGACAGAAAACTATTAAAAATAGACCCAGGCTAAATAAAATGTGTGGTACTCTGGATTGAATCCTGGAATTAAGAATATTAGTGGAAAAACTGGTGAAATCTAAACAAAAAATGTGAGGCCCAGTGTGATGCTTACACCTGCCATCTCAGCACTTTAGGAGGCTGCGGTGGGAGGATTCCCTGAGGCCAGGAGTTCAAAACCAGCTTGGGCAACATAGTGAGGCGTCACCTCTACAAAAAAATCAAAAAATAAATTAGCCAGGCATGGTGGTATGCACCTGTAGTCCCAGCTACTCAGGAGGTTGAGGTGGAATGACTGTCTGAGCCCAGAAGGTTGAGGCTATGGTGATCTGTGAGCATGCCACTGCACTTCACCCTGGGCAACAGAGTAAGACCCCAACTGAAACAAACAAAAACAAACAAATAAATAAATGTCTGGAGTCTCAGTAATGTACCACTGGTGGCTTCTGAGTTTTGATAAACGTACAATGCACATTTGATACACGTAATATAAGATGTTAACATTAGAGCAAACTGAGTGGGGCACATGGGAACTCTCTGAACTATCTTTATTACTTTACTGTAAGCCTAAAAGTATTCCAAATTAAAATGGCTATTAGCCGGGCTCGGTGGCTCAGCCTGTAATCCCGTGCCTTTGGGAGGCTGAGGTGAGTGGATTGCCTGAGCCCGCGGGTTCAAGACCCACCTGGGCAGCGAGACCTCATCTCTACAATAAATCAAAAAATCAGCTGAGTGGTAGCGCATGCCTGTAATTCCGGCTACTTGGAAGGCTGAGGCAGAAGGATCGCCCGGAGCCCAGCAGGTCGAGGCTGCGGTAGCCGGGAGCGGCCACTGCACTCCAGTCTGGGCGACAGAGTGAGACTCCAACTCAAAAAAAAAAAATGGCTATAAAAAAAAAATGGATTCAGGAATCACAAAAGTACATTTCTTTGTGGCCATTTGGTATAGAAACAAGCTCTTCTACAACTGATATCTCAATTAGCTTACATAAATGTGTGATTATACAATTTTTAAGCAGCTAGTCTGGGAGGTTCATTTTCGAGACGAGAATATCTGATGTCGCCAAGCTCTGAGTGACATCCGAGGTTGGATTTTCTCAAGTTAATGATATCAGTGGAACTGGAATACTCATCTCCAAATTCTTAGTTTTGTTCTTTTTCTGTTACTTCCATATGCCTGCCCCCTATTCTTGCCCTCCAGGGAAGTACATGAGCATTTGTGAAATATTTCCATTAAAATGGTTAAGATAAAATTAGGAACCTTAAGAGGCTTCAGTTATTAGTGAAGGATAATTACCCAGAATTCCTAACTCTGATATAATGCCAGATAAATAAAGTTTTAATAGCCTGACTCATTTCAAAAGTCCATACATTGGTTTTTAATGTGCAAGTGACTCAGTATTGCTTGGTTTAAAATTATTACTCTAAGACAGAATGGTTCTGGTTGAACTGTGTATCAGTTCCCCCTGCTGGTAATTACAGCCTTTTGACATACACTTCGACTCATGAAGTATTTGGTTTTTAAAGGGAGAACTAGAGATTAGCTCCTATGGTGCTACTTACCAGAACGCTTATTTCTTGTTCTTTGAGATTTTTATTCCTTGAAACAAAGTTTTCCATTATATTTCAATGCATTAATAAGCAATTTTACCCAGCAAGAATTCAGTGAAGATAAATCTTTCATTTCCCTTAAGTTATGTGGTATATCATGTCATTATTCACTTTTTAAGCCTCTATATACCCTTTGACAACTTTTCAGAAACTACTTACTGTAAAGCTATTTCAGAGAGAATTTTGCTAAGGAGAAAAAGTGTTTTCTACCCTAGAAAAATGCAGAACATTTTTGTAAGAATAATAATATTCTTTCCATGAAACTTGGCAAATTATTCATACACACACTCAGCATGTAACAGACCAAAAATCTTAAAGAAAAATTATCTACAACAATGTACTTAACCACGTGCTATTCAAAAATTCCTTAGTCTGATAAAATATCTTTGGTTTAAAGATTCCCTTTTCTGATCTCGAATTGTTTTGCAACTTGTAACTGTCAATTTCTGAAATATATCTAAAATATCTAAATTTCTAAAATCTGTTGAATATAAACTCTCCTAACTTGGTGGCTTAATAAACAGTTATGAGTTTGGCTGATGCCAGACAGAACCTACTTTATTACTAAGGCACAGAAAAACAAATTCAATCACCAAATTGCAACCATTGTGGAAACTCAAGCTGTTCTTTGGGGAGCTTGGATTACAATCTCTAAATCATAAGCTTGTACGTTAAAGAACCGTTTCACTGCTACATCTAGAAATACTGGGACCTAGATTTCACGAAATAAAAATGATGGTGCATACAGGTGTGTCTCAATTTAAGCAATTAGCTAAAGTAATTATTTCAAGCCTGGATCTGAACATCTGCTTATTTCTTCACATGTGTTTCAATATGCAATGATCTTCATCACAGCAATTACATAGGAGTCAAAATATAATACCCACATTTACTAAACTCCAACCACAAGTGAGGCTTATGTGAGAAACAGGGTAGGCTATTTACATACATAATTTTATTTAAAACTCTAATGATAAAGGAGGAAAGGGAACCCTTGGTAATGTCACAAAGTCCTTTATACAATAACAACAGTGGTTCTCACCCTTGGCAACACAATGGGAATCATTTGAGGAATTAAAAAAAAATTGCTGATGTTTAAGTCTCACTCCTAGTGATTCTTATTTTAACTAGTCTTATTTTAACTAGCTCCAGGCACCATGACATTTTAAAAGCTCCCCAGGTGACTGTGTTGTTCATCCAAGAATAAAAAACACTGCTGGCTGGGCACAGTGGCTCAAGCCTATAATCCCAGCACTTTGAGAGTCTGAGATAAGAGGACTGCCTGAGCCTGAGGGTTAGAGACCAGCCTGGGCAACATGGCGAGACCTCATCTCTACAATAAATCAAAAATTAGCCGGGCGTGGTAGTGCGCGCCTGTAGTTCCAGCTACTCGGAAGGCTGAGGCGGAAGGATCGCCAGAGCCCAGCAGGTTGAGGCTGCAGTGGCAGGCAGCGTGCCACTGCACTCCAGCCTGTGCGACAGAGTGAGACTCCAACTC
Organism: Carlito syrichta; assembly: GCF_000164805.1. NCBI lineage: Eukaryota > Metazoa > Chordata > Mammalia > Primates > Tarsiidae > Carlito > Carlito syrichta. The sequence continues at coordinate 222,026 of NW_007052779.1, forward strand.
AAAAAACAAAAAACAAAAGTTCTTAAGCTGGTAATTATAAGCTTTTTAAACTTAAATCCTAATTACTACCACTTAGCTTGCTGAAACATTCCCAGCTTCCTTTCTTTAATTTCAACGAGGCATTTTTGAGGTAGTTTTAATTTATACTGTGTACATACTAAAAAGTGTTGATGTCTTTTTTTAAAAATCATTCTCTGACTTCTCCACTGTCCACAAGCTTAAACGCCTTTCTGATTGGGTTTCTGTCTCCAGAATTCCAAAGAAATCCTCAAATCACAGGGTAAATAAGATTCGACATTGGAAGGAACTTTCATTTAGCCTACTTCTCCTAACTGGTTATTGCTACATATTAACAGCAACATGCATTTAATTATTATTTAACTAACCACTTACTAAATTCTTTTCATTGTTGATCTGCTGATTTTCTTGGACTTCTCTGGCCTAAAATGATCATTTCGATGACTTAGGACTTTTGTCTGTTCTTTGCCAATACTTACAACTGCATGTACCCTCTCTCTTCCCATCACACTGGCTAGAAAACACTATCTCATCACCAAACCCTTTTACTCTTCTTTCTAGGCACACAGACCACAGTTCCCAGCCAAAAGAATGTGAGCAGAATTTAGCCTGATTCTTTTTAATTTTTTTTGAGTTGGAGTCTCACTGTCACCCAGACTGGAGTGCAGTGGCCGCTCCCGGCCACCGCAGCCTTGACCCGCTGGGCTCCGGTGATCCTTCCGCCTCAGCCTTTCAAGTAGCCGGAATTACAGGTACGCGCTACCACACTTAGCTGATTTTTTTGATTTATTGTAGAGATGAGGTCTCGCTGCCCAGGCGGGTCTCGAACCCACGGGCTCAGGCAATCCACTCACCTCAGCCTCCCAAAGGTGCGGGATTACAGCTGAGCCACCGAGCCCGGCTAGCCTGACTCTTAAACCACCCCTACTCATTCTTTTCCCCCGTCTTCCAGCTAGACAGAAGGCATGTGATAAAGCCATGCTTTTCATTTTCAGTAAGTCCAGATCATCCCTCAACGACTGTGGACTTCAATGTCCACTCTCACTCTTACCTTCTTTATGCTATTCTTGAGCAAGAAATACATGGTTACATTAACTGAGATTCCGGACTTCAATGTCCACTCCTGCTCTTCCCTTTTTTATGTTTTTCTTGAGCAAGAAATACATGGTTACATTAACTGAGATTCTAGGGGTCTGTTACAGAAACTGGCTTTCCCTGGCAGTTAGGTTATTCACTACACAGTGGGATGTTTGTGCTCAGTTTCAAACAGATATTTTATCATGTTAAAGATATATTATTCTAGGCTGGGTGCAGTGGCTCACTGCGCCTATAATCCCAGCAGTTTGGGAGGCCAAGGTGAGAGGACTGCCTGAGCCCACATCTCTACAGTAAATAAAAAAATTAGCCGGGCATGGCCGTGCACTCCTGTAATTATGGCTACTTGGAAGGTTGAGGCGGAAGGATTGCCGGAGCCCAGCAGGTTGATGGCTGGTGTGGCCGTGAGCATGCCACTGCACCCCAGCCTGGGCGACAGAGTGAGACTTCAACCCCCCCCAAAAGATACATTATTCTATTCTTACTTCATTAAGAAATTTTGTCTGGAATAAATGCTAAATTTAACATTAGATTCAATTTGCTAATTCTAATTCATATTTTTTGCATCTATGTTTATAAAGAAAGGTCATCTATAATTTTGTCTGCTTTATTCTTTTCTAGAATAGCTGAACTAGCATAGGATTACCTATTCCTTAAAATTTGATTTGAAGGAAGAAAGGAAAAAAAATGAAGGGAAGGGAAAAAAAGAGGAAAATAGAGGGAAGACAAGTTGCTGCTGAAAAGATGTCTTAAGTAAAATTAAATGCATTCAACTGCATTTTAAAAACATGACAGTACATTCCAGTAAAAACTACTTGTAATGAGCAACCAAGAAATATTACTAAGGAGCAGTCATAAAGAAGGACAAAATCATGGATTCTGCAGCAAATTAGATGGAATCAAAGATAATCATAGTGATCCATCACAGAAACAAAGAGTTGAATGCCACATGTTCTCACTCATAAGTAGGACCTGAATATTAATCACAATAGCACAAGGGAGGGATCAGTGGGGGGTGGGGCAGCACATAACACAAAAACACAAAGGGTACCTAGTCCTAAATCAGAGGAAATGAGGACCCAAACTTCACCTGCCCGTAGATTACTTATGTACCTAATCCTCACTTGTATCCCACATCTTTACAACAAAGTAAAAATAAATAAGTATGTAATACATACATACTCTTTATATATACATATATATACACATACTGAGGGGAAGAGACAATTTAAAACATTTCTTCCATGGTTAAATATCTATGTCAACCTGGTCCTAAGTTGATTTTTTTTTTGGTAGTTAACATTTTATTAATAAATTGTCTATTCTGACAAGATATTCCATTGATTAGTCCAGAGCTGCATGTATAATATGTAAAGTCATACTACATATCTTCTTATCCCTGATATTTTATATTTATATTCATCTCTCCCTCCCCTTGATTAATTTGACCAGGTTTGTCTATTCTGTTATTTTAAAAGAAAAAAATAAGCAAACTACACTTACGCATCAATTTTAGTACTTTTCTGTCTTCTAACTCATTTTGAAAATTATCAATGTCTTATTTCTATTTTCCCAAGGTTGACTGTTTTCTTTTTCTCATATCTTGAACTGAATTCATTTATTTCCATTTTTTCTTGTTTGATAATAAAATGACTTAAGGCTAGAAATAATTGAGTTGTGCTTGCACGTTTTTATGTCTAACAATCTCACTATATGTCACTTAGTTCATAACGGCAAGCTTCCTCTTTAAAATACTGCTTAACGGACCTTGAACCATTATTATAACACTATAAGAAAGCGATTGGCAAACTGGGAATCCCTAGTGGGAAACTGTCAGGGGAGTGGGGTGGGATTGACAGTTGAGGGAAACTGTTAGGGGAAGGAGGGGCATACCTCATCAACAAGGGTACCTGCATAATCAACGTTTATATACCTAACCCTGAATTGTACCCCACATCTTTAAAATAAAATAAAATAAAAGTACTGCTTAAAAAAACCTTTACACGACCAAATGTTTTTTCCAACTTTTGTTTAATTTCTGGCTTTACTCTTCATTGTGATCAGATATACAATCTGTACTCTTTATACTCTAGTAAATTATAAGTTTTCTTTGTGAGCCAAGAATATGCTCAGTTCTTGCAAATGTTTCAGAATACTTATATATTTATAGGGTAGAATTTGTATATATAGCTGTTAAATTAAGTTTACTGGTCATATTATTCAAATCTGTCACCACACACTCACTGGATATCTTGGGTCCAACCAAATACATAGGATCGCAAGATTACCATTGGTTATACTTAGCATCAGTTTACCCAGAAGTCTGTGGGGATGATTTGCTATTACAAAAGAAAATGTATAGGAAAATAGGATAAATTGTGTATCAATATAAATGTTATGCTTTTTAATGGATGTAGAATTCTATAAAATTATGCTGCCTTTCGAGGTGACCCTTCACAAGTTTTACAAAAGCATTTCTGCTATGAATCAATTTTGGCAGTACATGTAGGACTGTTTCTGTTCGATTTCCAGCAATGGGGTAATCTCTTTACATTAAAAAATTTTTTAATATGCAGCTAAATGAATAAATAGAAGAATTATTATTAATTTAATTCATCTTACTAAAGTACAGTGACTACATAAAAACTATAATAGGGTATTTAGGGGAATGCTATGTACATCAATGTTATTAAATTGGAAAATAACAGACTGCTGGATATCTAAAAGTACCACTACTCAGCAAAGCCTCTGATTCTATTGCTTCCCTCTCAGAAATATAATATTCATGTCTGTTCATTCTGTGAGACAATATACAATAAAACCAAATATATGCCACAATACATTGCTCCTATTGTATGTGGATACCAGGTGATACAGATACTGAAAAAAAGATAAAGAGAAACAGTGAGGAAAAATGAGATGAGATTTCTATTTGCAATCTAAATGTCATTTTTGGATATGCTATCTGAGTTTTCTTTTTTGTTGTTGTTTTATTGTTTTTTGAGTTGGAGTCTCACTCTGTCACCCAGACTGGAGTGCAGTGGCCGCTCCCGGCCACCACAGCCTCGACCTGCTGGGCTCCGGCAATCCTTCCACTTCAGCCTTCCAAGTAGCTGGAACTACAGGTGTGCGCTACCACGCCCGGCTAATTTTTTGATTTATTGTAGAGATGAGGTCTTGCCAAGTTGCCCAGGTGGGTCTCGAACCTGCGGGCTCAGGCAATCCACGCGCCTTGGTCTCTCAAAGTGCTGGGATTACAGGCTGAGCCACCGAGCCCAGCCGCTATCTGAGTTTTCTGAATATCATTTATTTTTGTCTACAACCTCATTATAAACTATGAAATCTGAACCTTACAAGTTCTCCCTTATACCACCTTCTTACTGCTCCGGTTGTCTCTGGTTCGAAGAGGCGAGATCATTGAACAAATCTTATGAGAAACTCAAGCCTCTTGATAAAATGCACCACAAAGTCAAGCTATCAGGTGAACGATTTAAAAGTACAAGTGCTATAAGTAGGAAATGTTGAGTTGAAAACTTTTAAAATCAAGAAAGTTTAACAGTGAGTCAGTCAGTGCCCTCAATCTTTTCTAAAATGGGGGCTATCATTTCAACAAATTTTATGTCAATAATTTATAAAAATGACAGAATATGATGGGGATGAATAGAGGAAAAAAACTTTCCATCTTTTTTTAAAATTTATAAAAATTTAAAGAATTTGATTTTTATTTTTTGAGTAGGAGTCTCACTCTGCTGCCCAGGCTGGAGTGCAGTGGCACACTCAGGACCACTGCAGCCTTGACCTGCTGGGCTCAGGTGAACCTTCCACCTCAGCCTTCCAAGTAAGCTGGAACCACAGGCGTGCACCACCACGTCTGGTTAATTTATTTTGATTTATTGTAGAGACAAGGGCTTGCCAAGCTGCCCAGGCTGGTCTCAAACTCCTGGTCTCAGGCAATCATTTCACCTTCACCTCCCACAGTGCTGGGATTATAGGCATGAGCCACCACGTCCAGCTAAAACTTTCCATCTTGACCATCTGCTGATAAAGCAAAATTGTTAAAGAAACTAATATTTGAAGACATGCATAACTCACTATGTCTGGAGAAGGAAATACTAGTTTGATTGTTTAACCTAAATTTGCAGGAGTGCTAATGCATGTTTTAAAATAAGTTGTGTGTTTATTTTAATAGGAAGACTTGGCAACAAAACAAAGAAACAACTCCACAGCATAACCCCACTATTGAATAATTCACGGAAGTCAAATAGAAAACCATCAAAACAACAGTATTATGATTAACAAAAATGTAAACTATGACATTTAGATAACAATGTTATTTAAACATTTCAAAATATCTGTCCCACTGGTTTGCCTTTCATAAGTGCAGTTACTTCAGTCTCAGAGAACTAAGCCTATCAACATTTAGTTCACACAAAAATGGAATAACCACTGTCAGAAGATCTACATTATCTTTGAGATTTACCACTATAAATGAGGTTGTATCAAATTCTTAGAATTAGGCTTGGCTTTTGTTCAAGGAATAAATTCACAGTGAAATGAGAATAAGCAGAATTTCAGAACCACTGACAAAGCGACACCAGTCAACAGGTACACCGGGCTACCAAAGGTCAGATTTTCCTGAAAAATGTTCACCAATCTCCAGTTCTTAATAGAATCATTATTCACTGGGTGGAAGCAGTTAATCTGTAGTTAACTGAATGTTGAAGGGTTGAGATCCTGCATTAGGAAAATGCCATGAGGTTCTTGACGGCTTCGCACAATCTCAATCTTGCCAAACGTTTTCTACAATGTTTTCTAAAAATTCCTCAACAAATAAAAAAATAATCAAACAATACTTATTTTTAACATATATACAAGTGGTTTACAGTAAAAACCAATGAGAGAACAAAATCTATATTAGAAAAATTGGGCATATAGCCAATCTTGGTTAGAGCACAGTTAGTGTGTGAAGTAATCAAATAAGTAGGAATAAAAAAATTAAAACAAAAAATAAAAAACTGAGTTTTATGTCATGGCAAACAAATAACAAAGTAAGAAATTTTTATTTAGAGAAATTCTCATAGACTACATTACGATACACAGTTTTGTTTACAAACATCAAAGCTATAACATATATCTATAGTTGATCAATTGAAAAAATTGATAAGAATTTCTGGTGCAGTGGGCTCCACAGGTGGCCGTGCATTAAAGATGATAAAAGCTAAGGACAAATATTGAAGCTGCATAGTTAACAATCCTAGAGTTAACTATGTACAAAGGGGAAAAAAAACTCCTAGAAATGTACAAAGAAAAAAAGAACATATAGTGTAATAATCAGTCACTTTACATAGTAACCATTTTCTTGAAGAAAAAAATGAACTCTATAATAAATCATATTTAAAGTATGTTAAGAATTGAGTCCAAGATCTACTTACATAACTTTAGATTGAAGAGAAAGAGAAACAGTAAACAAAGTCTTCTAGTCATGAAATTTGAATTATGAAAATGTGGACATATATGGGGCCTAATTATAGTAAAGAGGTACTGTACAGCAACCCCCCCCAAAACAAAAAACAAAACAGAACAAAACTTCAACAGCGTAAACAACCTACAGAATGGGAGAAAATATTTGCAAACTATGCATCTAACAAATGGCTTATATCCAGGATCTATAAGAAACTCAAACGAATAGACAGGAAAAACAAATAACTCCATTAAAAAGTGGACAAAGGAAATGAGCAGACATCTCAAAAACTGACATGGAAGTGGCCAAAAATCATGAAAAAATACTTAACTTCTCTAAGCATCATAGAAATGCAAATCAAAACCACAATGAGATATGGTAATATGACACCAGCCAGAATGGCTACTATTAACATGCAAAAAACACCAGATATTGGCACCTGTCTGCAGAGAAAAGGGAACTCTCATAGTTTCAGCTATATCAGTCTCACAGTTTGGAGATGTTCCAAAGAACTAAAAATAGACCTACCATTTGACCCAGCAATCCCAATATACCCAAAAGACACTTGCACGTGGATGTTTATCAAAGCACGATTCACAATAGTAAAAGCATGGAACCATCCTAGGTGTCAACAGCCGACTGAATAAAAAACATGTGGTACATATAAACCATGGAATACTATAGAGTCATAAGAAAGAATAAAACCATGTCTTGCAGCAACATGGATGCAGCTGGGTGCAATGACGCTAAGTGAATTAACACAGAAAAAGAAAACTGGATATCACATGTGCTACTTTTAAGTAAGAGCTAAACATTGGGTACAAACGGACTTAAGAATGAGAGCAACAGACACAGGGTACTCCCAAAGAGGGGGAGATCACTGAAGGGGGCAAGAGCGGAAAAACCACCCACTGGGTACCATGCTTACCACCCGGGAGATGGGCTCAGAAGCAGCTCAAATCTCACCTCACCATGGAAATACGAGGAAAGACCCTCAAAAAACCTGGAATTATCTTTTTGGAGGGCGGGCCCCTTGTAGTACACTTGGAATTTGCTCATCTGGGTCAAATGGTCAACCAAAGTTTTTATCTGGAATTTGTTGTTGTTGTTTTTTTTTTTGAGTTGGAGTTTCACTCTGTCACCCAGGCTGGAGTGCAGGGGCACACTCCCAGTCACCGCAGCTCGACCTGCTGGGCTCAGGTGATCCTTCCACCTCAGCCTTCCAAATAGCCAGAACTACAGGTATGCGCTACCATGCCTGGCTAATTTTTTGATTTATTGTAGAGACGAGGTCTCACCATGTTGCCCAGGTGCGTCTCCAACCCGCGAGCTCAGGCAATCCTCTCGCCTTGGCCTCCCAAAGTGCTGGGATTATAGGCTTGAGCCACCATGCCCAGCCTATCTGGAAGTTTTGAGAAGGATGCACCACAATTTGCAGAAGAAATGTCCCAAACTGTGCCAAACCGGTGACTGATTCTTCCAACATAACAATGTCCTGCCCAACTGCCTTGCATGTTTAGCAGCTTTGGACCCCAAATGGCATGACCTCCATGCCCCATCTCCCTGTTCACTCAGTCTTGTCCCACGTGGCTTTCTTTTCTTTTTCTTTTCCTGTATGGAAAAAGTTCTCAAAGGGAAACATCTTGCTGATGTGGAAGAGGTGAATCAAAAAACAGCAAAAGCACTAAAAGGCATCAAAATCGATGAGATCAAAAACTGTTTTGAGCAGTGGAAAAGTGTTTTGACAGGTGTAGTGCATCAAACAGAGACTACTTTGAAAGTGACTGAAGTTTAAACATGCAAGAGTAAATACACAATTTTTTATAAATAAATTCCAGGATTTTGGGGGGATTCTCCCTTCACAGAACTCAAAAGGTTGATTACAAAATTGCTCTATGAGAGTCAGAATGAGATTAAAACCAATATAAATGAATTAAAAAACAAAAAACTATTCAGGACATGAAAGAAAAATTCTCCCAAGAGATAGACACTTAAAAAAAAAAAAGTTGAAATTCTGGAAATGAAAGATGTAGAGTAAAGGATCTCAAAACTTGAAGACAAGGCTTTTGAGTTAACCCAATCAGACAACAATAAAGAAAAAATAATCAAGGAAACGGAACAAACACTCCAAGAATGTAGGATTAGGTAAAACATTCAAATCTAAGAATCACAGGTGGTCTTGAGGAAAAAGAGAAAGCAACAGGTTTGGAAAACCTATTCGAATAGTTGAAAACTTTCCTTGCTTTGCCAGAGATTTAAGAATTCAGATAAAAGCCCAAAGAACTCCTGGAAGATACCTTGCAAAAGGTCATCCCCAAAGTATACAGATATCAGTTTACGCAAAGTCAACGTGAAAGAAAGAATTCTAAGAGAAGTGAGACAAAAGAATCAAGTAACTTAAAAAGTAAACCCATTAAACTAACAGCCGACTTCTCAGCAGAAACCCTCCAAGTCAGAAGGGATTAGGGCTCTATCTTTTTTTTTTTTTTTTTGAGTCAGAGTCTCACTCTGTCGTCCAAGCTGGAGTGCAGTGGCAAGCTCACGGTCACAGGTGATTCTTCCGCCTCAGTTTTCCAAGTAGCTGGAACCACAGGCATGTGCTACCATGTCCAGCCAAATTTTTGCTCAGGCTGGTCTCAAACCCCTGAGGCTCAGGCAGTCTTCTTGCCTCTGCCTCCCAAAGTGCTGGGATCACAGGCTTGAGCCACCATGCTGGCCTATCTTTAATCTCCTCAAACAGAGTAACAGTCAGCCAAGGATTTTGTATCCCACAAAACTAAGTTTCATAAATGAAGGGAGAAATGAAGTCTTTCTCAGATAAGAAAACACTGGGAATTTGTCACAACTAGTCCAGCTCTACAAACAATACTCAAAGGAGCTTTAAATATTGAAACAAAAGGTCAAAATATGCCAGCAGAAAAACACTAGAGATCATAAAGCTCACAGGGCTTATAGAACACCAATACAATAGATAAAAAAAAACCAGGTAACAACCAACATGATGAATGGAATACTACCTTATATATTATGAGTCTCAATACCCCACTTAAAAGATATATATTGGCAGAATGAATAAAAAAACACAACCCAAATATCTGCTGTCTTCAGGACACCCACTTAACACACAAAGACTCTTACAGACTCAGGGTAAAGGGGTAGAAAAAAATATTCCACACAAATTCAAATGAACAAATTAGACATGAAAATGAAAAAGAAATTAAAATGGTGACACCACAACTGATACCACAGAAATATAAAATCGCGAGACCTGATGGACTCATAGCCAAGTTCCACCTGACTTTCAAAGAATAACTGGCACCAATTTTACTGAGGCTATTTCATAAGACTGAAAACAGGGGACTTTTCTGTAACTCATTCCACAAAGCCATCTCGCCCGAATGTCAAAGACAGGAAAAGACACAAGAGAAGAACACTACAGACCAATATCTCTGATGAATAAAGACACAAATATCCTCAACAAAATACTAGCAAACCGATTTCAGAAGCACATTAAAAATAACAATAATCCACAACGATCAAGTGGGTTTTATCCCAGGGATATAAGGATGAGTCAACATATACAAGTCAATAAGCATGATCCACCACACAAACAGAAGTAAAAACAAAAACCACATGATCATTTCAACAGACACAGAAAAAACATTTGATGAAATCTAGCATCCCTTCATAATAAAAACCCTCAGAAAAACAGGTACAGAAGGAACATTCTTCAAGATAATAAAATGCCGCGGCCCAGGCGGCTGCCTTGAGGGTCCTGAGAGACAGCGGTGAGAGATTAAGAAAGACATGGACACAAAGACATAAAGAAAAGCTGGGGCCAGGTGGGACACTTTTCTCTGATGGAGGAGAGGTGACCCCAAACTAGCCCAGCACTTTTATTTTATAATTAAGCACAAAGGAAGTTGAAAGGGACTCAAGGTCTGTGAGGGAGCTAGAATGGAATTTTGTTGCTACCTAAATGGCAAGCTGTTCCATGGCTATCTTGCTGTAACTAAGGCTTTATCTGTATTATGTGCACCCAGATGTGTGGGCATCTGAGATGCCGCTCCGTGTAGCAGGCTGCATCCCTTGCTCTTTGGCTAGGATGCAGAGCAACCAAACACGACCTTGCCTTTGCTTGGGGCCTTGCCTTGCTCAAGGCCTGCTGTTCAGACAGCACTCATTCGCTCCCCACAATAAAAGTTATATATGACAAACCCACAGACAATGTCACCCTGAATGGAGAAAAGTTGAACGCATTCCCACCCAGAACTAAAACAAAGACTAGCAGGCCCATGTTCACCACTCCTATTCAACACAGACGTCCTAGCCAGAGCAATCAGGCAAGAGAAAGAAATAAAGCAGTATCCAAACTGGAAAAGAAGAAACCAAACTACCTCTGCATACCAAGGATATGATCTAGCAAATCCTAAAGACTTATACAAAAGACTACTGGACTTGATACATGAATTCAGTAAAGTCTCAAGATACAAAATCAACACACAGAAATCAGTAACACTATTATACACCAACAGTGAGCAAGCTGAGAATCAAACCAAGAACTCAATTTCATTTATAATAGCAGCCAAAAAGCTAAAATACTTAGGAATATATTTAACCAAAGAGGTGAAAGATCTCTACGAGGAAAACTACAAAATAATGATGAAATAAATTGTAGAGAACACAAATGGAAAAGCATCCCATGTTCATGAATTGGAAAAATCAACATTGTTAAGATGACCTTAGTACCCAAAGTAATCTAGATTCAATGCAATCCCTATCAAACTACCACTGTCATTTTTCACAGAATTACAAAAAAAAATCTAAAATTCACATGAAACCAAAAATAGCCAGAACAGTCAAAGTAATTCTAAGTAAAAAGAACAAAGTTGGGAGGCATCACATTACCTGACTTCAAATTATACTACAAGGCTATAGTAGCCACAACAGCATGGTACTGGCACAAGAGCAGACATACAAACCAGTGGAACAGAATAGAAAATCCAGAAATAAACTCAATACCTATAACCAACTGGAAAAAAGACTTCCTATTCAACAAATAGTATTAGAAAAATTGGATAGACATGCAGAAAAATGAAACTTGATTCCTGTCTCTCATCATGTATACATATAACTCAAGATGGATTAAAAACTTAAATGTCAGACCCGAAACCATAAAAATCCTAGAAGAAAACCTAGGAAAAACAATTCTGGACATTGGCTTAGGCAAAGAATTTATGGCTAAAACCCAAAAGTAAATGCAACAAAAACAAAAATAAGTAAGTGAAACTTAGACTATAAAGTTTCTGCACAACAAAAGAAATAATCAACAGAGTAGAAATACTCAATCTACAGAATGGGAGAAGATGTTTGCAAACTATATATCTGACAAAGGACTAATATCCAGAATCTACAAATAATTCAAGCAAATCAGCAAGATAAAAGCAAATGACCCCATTAAAAAATGGGCAAATGACATGAACGGACATCTCTCAAAAGAGGATATACAAATGACCAAACATATAAAAAAAAGTTCAACATCACTAATTATCACTAATCATGAAGTTGCACACTAATCATGTGAAGATTAAAACTACAATGAGATACCACCTTATACCAGTCAGAATGGCCATTCTGGAAAAAAAAAAAAAATAGATGCTGGCACAGTTGTGGTGAAAAAGGAATGCTCATTCACTGTTGGTAGAAGTACAAATTGGTATACTCTCTATGGAAATCATTATAGATATTTTTCAAAGAACCAAAAGTAGATCTACCATTCAATCCAGCAATCCCATCACGAGGTATCTACCCAAAGGAACAGAGGTCGTTATACAAAAAAGATACATGTACATGTATGTTTATCACAGCAGAATTCACAATTGCAAAGATGTGGAATCAAGCCAGGTGCGGTGGCTCATGCCTGTAATCCCAGCACTTTGGGAGGTGGAGGCCAGAGGATTGCCTGAGCCCGGGGGTTTGAGACCAGCCTGGACAACTTGGCAAGACCTTGTTTCTAAAGTATATTTAAAAAAATTAACAGCCGGGTTCCTTGGCTCAGCCTGTAATCCCGCGCCTTTGGGAGGCTGAGGTGAGTGGATTGCCTAAGCCCATGGGTTCGAGACCCGCCTGGGCAGCGAGACCTCATCTCTACAATAAATAAAAAAAATCAGCCGGGCGTGGTAGCGCACACCTGTAATTCTGGCTACTTGGAAGGCCGAGGCGGAAGGATCGACGGAGCCCAGCAGGTCGAAGCTGCGGTGGCCGGAAGTGGCCACTGCGCTCCAGTCTGGGCGACAGAGTGAGACTCCAACTCAAAAAAAAAAAAAAAAAAAAATTAACTAGGCATGGTGGCGCATGCCTGTAGTTCCAGCTACTTGAAAGGCTGAGGTGGAAGGATCACCTGAGCCCAGCAGGCCGAGGCTGTAGTAGCCATGGGTGTGCCTGTCTCTCATCAGCCTGGGTAGCAGAGTGAAATTCCAAAATCAAAAACAAAAACAAAAAAAATATGTGCAATCAACCTAAATGCCTAGGATTGATCAGCAGGTAAATGAAAATGTGTGTGAAGTAATGTCTTTTGTAGCAACTTTGATGGAATTGGAGAACATCACTCTAAGTGAACCAACGCAGAAAAGGAAAACCAAAGATCGCATGCTCTCACTTATAAAAGGGAGTTAAGCTAAGGATCTGCAAAGGCTTAGAGAAAAGTATGGTGTACACTGGAGACTCATAAGGGGAACGGTTGGAAAGGTGGAGTGATGAAAAATCACCTATGGAGAAAAATGTGCACAGATGGAGGAGGCGGGTACACATATGGCCACCAAACTTCTTCACAGCTATACAATGCATCCATGTAACGAAAAATTATCTGTACTCCCCAAACTACTGAAATACGTTACTTAAAAAAGAAGTACCACCGGATTTTTGCTATCGGTAGTTATCAAAGGACTATGTGAATGCAAATAAATCCTGCCTCCCCACATACACAGACATTTATTCTTACTGTTTGGTAGGTTAGAAAGTCCAAATGAGGGTCACTATGCTAAAATCTAAGTGTTGCAGGGTTGCCTTCCTTTCTGGAAGCTCTACAGTGGAATCTTGCCTTTTCCAGTTTCTAGAGGCCATCTGCACTCCTTGGCTTGTCATCACCTTCCTCCACCTCAAAGCTAGCAACTAACAGGTTGAGTCTCGACACTGCAACATTCTGATCCTCTCTTTATTCCACTTTTAAGGACTCCTGTCATAACAAACGCATCCACCTGCATAATTCAAGATAATCTCCCTTATGATCAGCTGATTAGCAATTTTAATTTCATTTTGTCGTATTTTAAATAATCAGAGTGGAGTCACATGTGTTGGGTGCCATGTAATCAAATTGAATTTAAAAACAGGCCAGTTTTCTAAAAACAAGAGATTATAGCAACCAATCAAAAGGGACCCAATAAATCTGACAAAGCATGATAAAGAAGTCCCCTTAACCTCATTCAAGGAAAAGTGGCCTGATGTTAACCAATTCACTCTCTGTACTATACTGTTTCCTTGTTTCTGCTCATATTACTTACAAAAAGCAATTATTTTGTCATCTGTCACGGCAGTTTGTTTTGTAGACTGGATGCTTCCTGATGCGTGAATCACTCATAAAAACCAGCTTAATATTTGAAACACCATTTGTTGGAATTTTGCTCTTTGACACTTATAGCATATTCACAGGGAATGGGGGGTGGTTATTCTGCCTCCTACACATACCATATGTCACACAGGCCTTCTATAACCCAGCTGGTATTTTGGTACACAGTATGCACATAATAAATATTCCCTGAATAATAATATTGCAACGAACCACCGAAATAAGACAAATCTTTAGTCTTGCAACTACCCACTCAGTGAAACAAGATAAATCTTTGGTTCCTACCCATTAATGCCAGTAGCATTTCCCTGCCCTGTGATAATTAAAAAACAAAACAAAACAAAAAACTTCAGACAATGCTGTAAGTCCAGGGATGGTGGTGGAAAATAATAGTCCAGAAGTACCATTAAACAAAGATCTTTCCTCTTCTTTTATGTGTATGTAAAAGCAACTACTTAATTCACACAATGACATAAAGTCATTTGAATAGGGTTAAGAAACTCACCAGTTTCTTTCAGTTCAATAAGAAATTTATGGGGAAAAATCAGTTCTAGTTTAAGTTCAAAGAAAGGTATAAATAAAATCTGGGTAGTTTCCATAATAAAAGCTTTCCTCTTTTATATATGTTTTATTTTAAAGTACTATATTTAAAGGGAATATTTCCAGAAAGTCAGATGTCTTGTTAATATGACGCTCATACACGTTGCATATGTGAAATAGAAAATAAAGATAAAACTGTGTAAAGTTGTTTTTTAAAGCCTGTCACAAATAATTTCAACTAGCTGAGTTCTTGTAAAAATGAATTACAATTTTTGGGATACAATGAAATCCAAACCATTTAATAAATAAGTTCTTCAGTTAATAAATCCCCTTTCAGCCAAAGTGATAATTTATTTGTAAACACATCATGATATACAGGAGAATTAGCCTATTTTTAATAGCTGTAAATTAAATTCATGGGCATATTCTTTCCTATATTTTCTTCGTTTGAATTATGGTAGCACATCTTAGGTTCTTAAGCTCTTATGCCTCTGACTTTCAGATAATACTGCTTTTGCTTTGTTTTCCAATAAGCAAAAATCTTTTCCAATTTAGACTGAGATTTTAAAAAATTCTTTAATGTGCTTAGTTCATTTTAACATTATGTAATGCTGAATTTTCAGGTAAAATACTTTCAGAAACATCATTAATGAGTATTAAAATGCAGAGTTAGCATCAACAAGGGTACCTGCATAATGAATATTTGTATAGCTAACACTGAATTGCACCCCACATCTTTAAAATAAAAAAATAAAATGCAGAATTAGGCCATACCAATTCAAATAGGCAGGTCAACAGACTGCACTCTCTGGTTTTTGAAATAAAGATGGGTAAATGATTTAGTTTTGTGACAAGAGGCTGCCTATGAAAGAAAAAAAAAAGAGAAAAACTGCTAGCACTCTTCCTCATTCTTTTATCAAAACATTTCCGGACGGATTAAAAACTTAAACAAAACTATAAAAAAAAAAAAGAAAAATCATGTTCTTGAAAGTGGGGTAGGTCATACCAAGCAGGCAGATGCCACAAAAGTACCACGTTCTCACTCATAAGCAGACCCTGAATAATTATCATAATACTCTAAGAAAGGGATTGGCAGTGGGAAACTATGGGGGCGGGGAAGGGGGCACACTTCATCAATAAGGGTACCTGATCTCAAACCAGGTGACACGGGGGCCAAAAAAGGAAAAGTGGGAGGTAAAATGGATGCCTGGTTACGAGCTGACTTCTTTAGCCTATAAACAGCTTGTTCCAGTTATTGGCTGCTATTTAACAACTACTCCTTACTAACTGGCATAAAATAACAACTATTTCTTGGTGCTCATGGATTCTATGGCGTAGGAATTTATAAGGGCAGAGTGAGATGGACTGTTCCTGTTCCACAATCTCTGGGAGATTTACTTGGGAAGCCCCCTCTGGGGGCTGGAATCATCTGAAGGGTCACTAATTTATGCATCTAGCAGTTACTGCTGGCTGTCATCTGGGACCTAGGTTGGAGAAAATAGGACCTACCTCTCCTTGTGCACGCATGGGCTTCCTTACAGTACGGGGTTGGGTTCCATAAGTGTTCCTAGAGAGCCAGGCGGAAGTTGTATCTTATGATTCAGACTTGAAAGTCAAAAGATGTTAGCAAACCTGACCAATTTCAAGGGAGGAAATATACACAACCTGTCAATGGGGAGAAATGTCTAAGTCAGATTTTAGGAACAAAATATAGAATAGGAGATAATATTATGGCCATTCTTGGAAAATAAAATCTGCCACAGAACTCTTATTTAAAAGCAAAACAAACAAAATTTCTAGTGGAAAAACGTGTGTGTGGGGGGCGAGAGGGGGATATGAACAAACTATTCATCAAACAAAGGAACATAAATAAGCCATAAACATCTAAAAAATACTTAGCTTCAATCATAATTAAGAGAAAGCACACTAAAAAAATAAGACATTGTTTCTACTTATTGACCAGAATGTGGGATAACTCATGGACCACTGCTGGGCACATACACCCACAAATAGTTTCTTAAAGGTTAGTTACAACATGAAATCTGAAACCATATCAATGAACTTTCCTTTCTCTGTTACATCGGTCCATCTTGCCCTTTGAAAACATCTTTTATCTCTAAATGATTTTTTGAAACCTGCATTCACTGGTCATTTGGAAAATATTGGTTCATTGAGTTATGCAGTTCTTCCAAATGTTGAACCATTTCATTATCAAAACATCACAGTCTTAACCACTGCGTGTGAAAAGTGGGAAGCTATCAAACGCATGGGGATATAAGACACAACTTTTCCAAAAGTCCAGTTTTTGCTTGAAGGCTCAAATTTTAGCACTGGTAACAAATAGGTGTTTTTCTTGAAGTAACAGGCTTGCTTTTCAAGAAAATATATGCCAAATACTTAAGTTTGAATAATCATTTTTAAGTCGGTCCTTCTTTCACATTCAAACACTGTTGCATGATAAAGGTAGTTAATTCATCTCACAACTTAATTACAAAAGTGCTTTTCGTCAAGACAATCACTGTTGCAGAGAGTATTCCCATTTTGAGTATAAAAGATGTGCACTCAAAAGTAGAGACTTAATAAAATCAATAATTTGCACTACTTCATCAAAGATGTCATTAAATAAAACTGGTTTTAAAAAACAAACAAACCTGTGAGTATTCAGGAAGGAAGAATACAATGAGTACTAGTATAGTCTGCTGCACTGCATTTACTGAGGCTAACGTGCAAGCAATAATATCCAGCTCTGGGTAAGCTGTACCATCAGTGCAAATGTTCACAAAATGAAAAGGGTAAATATTATCTTAGTATTATTATTATTTATAATGTCAAGAGTACTATGAACCCACAAGTGTCCACGGGCCACACTCTAAGAACTACTGCTCAGGAAAGGCATGAGACTGAAATCTATGCAATATGCAGCTATTAAAAGAAATGATGTCAATTTAAATTTTTGTTCATGGAAATACGTTCAGGTATTTACTACACTTAAGAAAAAATTCAAGCAGTAGAACAAAATGTATAGTAATTCTAATTTGTAAATTACATATGTGTCATACTTTTTGTATGTGAAAATAAAATACTTGGAAGGATCTATCACATAAGGTCAGTAAAGGCTAGCTCGGGAAAAGAGGTATTCTATATCATTTATTTTGTGGTTTTAAAACTAGTATAGGTGAGCCGGGCTTGGTGGCTCAGCCCGTAATCCCGCGCCTTTGGGAGGCTGAGGTGAGTGGATTGCCTGAGTCTGCAGGTTCGAGACCCACCTGGGCAGCGAGACCTCATCTCTACAATAAATCAAAAAATCAGCCAGGCGTGGTAGCGCGCACCTGTAATTCCGACTACTTGGAAGGCTGAGGCAGAAGGATCGCCGGAGCCCAGCAGGCGAGGCTGCGGTGGCCAGGAGCGGTCACTGCACTCCAGTCTGGGCAACCAAGTGAGACTCCAACTCAAAAAAAAAAAAAATTAGTATAGGTTACTTTTATATTTTAAAAAAACCTTCAAAATGGCAACTTTCATATGTAGAACAATTTTTCAAAAACTTTAATTTTTCCTCCCTTGAAAGACAGGTCTCTTATTAAGACAAAATGAATATCACAATTTATTGAGAAAAAGAAGCAGAAAGGAAAAACAAGAATGAAAATAGGGACATCTGCCATGAAGGCAGTCATCCAAGTTACTAAAAATGAGTTCTCCCGATTGAGACCATTTTCATTCACAAACTTGAAGATATTATCTACACTGAGTCAATACCATATTGCCAAAGTTTCCAAGTGAACAGCAATAAAGTTACTGAACTCTTCATGATTAAGGTTTTTAGTAACAATTTAAGTAACTAAGGGAGAAATAGTGAGGTTGCCTGCTTTGCAGTATTCAAGAACAATACTGATGCCAGCAGGCAATTAATGTGAAATCTCAACTAAAAAAATCCTCTAAAAGTCATCACTTTATTTAGCTTCAAAGGCATTTTCAATAGAATTTTCTTTTCCAGGGTCTTTGATTATTATTATGTAGCCTACTGAGAGGAATCTTAACCTCTGTGATCTGAAACAATTTTTTAGTTCTATCATATGAAGAATTGCTATCTCTGAGGGATGCCTGGTTATCAATTTGTGTCTTTATTGCACCTCAGTTGGATTATTTCATATCATTATTTCCTATCCTTTTGGCGTGTTTAATGTCATTTGCAACTCTGCAGCTTTTAAGACCTGAATTACCAATTGCTACAGTGTATTTCTTTCTTCTTCTTTTTCTTTTTTTTGAGTTGGAGTCTCACTCTGTCACCCAGACTGATGTGCAGTGGCCGCTCCCTTTGATTAATAATAATCAAAGGCTCTGGCAGTCCTTCCGCCTCAGTCTTCCAAGTAGCTGGAACTACAGGCATGCGCTACCATGCCTGGCTAATTTTTTTTTTTTTTAAATTGTAGAGATGAGGTCTCACCAAGTTGCCCAGGCAGGTCTCGAACCTGTGGGCTCAGGCAATCCACTCACCTCAGCCTCCCAAAGGTGCAACAGTATATTTATTTCTAAGCATTTCTAAGACTTGGAGTAAACCGAACAATGATTCTGAGGGTCTCACTTGTAAGAAAATCTACGTACAGTCTACAATTTTGAAATATTTTTATTTTATCATTATTATCATTATTTTTGGAATTGGAGTCTCACTCTGCCAACCACCCTGGGTGCAGTGGCCTGATCATGGCTCACTGCAGCCTCAACAGACCTCCTGGGTTCAGGCGATTCTTCTGCTCAGCCTCCTGAGTAGTGCCACCACACCCGGCTAATTTTTGGGTTTTTTTGGTAGAGATGAGATCTCCCTATGCTGCCTAGGCTGGTCTCAAATTCATGGGCTCAAGCAACCCTCCCGCCTCAGCCTCCCAAAATGTTCAGATTACAGGCACGAGCCACTGCACTCTGATTTATTTTTATACAATCAGCCTGAGGTAAAGTTATATGTCTCAAAGTGATCTTTTGTTTATTTCAGTATCATCTGGAAATGAAAATAAGGATGTATCAACAGGAGTACCACAGTGAATTAATCAAACTTAGAAAAGAGGATAAATTCTGAGCAAAACACAGATAAAAACAAGTAAATCTTTGTGTTGTAAGAGACTGACCTGGTAATAATCTAACTGTACTACTTTTTTCTTATAACAATACTCATGCACTATTGATAAAACTATACCAGAAGAGGAAATATTGATTATAAAGATCAGAGGTTTTCATATGGTAAGCATAAAAAATGTAGGTGGAATGAATGCAAAAAGAAAAGAAAAATGGTTCATTTTGAAGATGCTACTCTAATTAGCCTTGTGTGGAAGTCAAGAGAAGCAGCAGTACAACTGCAGCAGGTAGGATTATTTGGTACTTAGCTAAGAGTATACACAGTATTGCTTTTAAGAGACTGGTAGAGGGTCGTGCGCCCCTGCCTCACCGAAAGACCAAACGTGGATGTCACCAGCCAACCGGGCTTGCTGGGATCCCCAGTGGGCAGGGCGAGCAGGGGTGGCGGTGTGTGGCCTGCTCAGGAGGTCTGCGAGTCCGGGCCTGTCTCTGAGGGTCGGCGAGGGCAGACCAGCGGTTCACCAGCTCACCATGGGTGGCTTTTTCTCAAATATTTTTTCCAGTCTGTTTGGAACTCGGGAAATGAAGATTTTAATTTTGGGATTCGATGGATCAGGAAAAACCAGAATATTATACAGATTACAAGGTGGAGAAGTTGTGACTACTATTCCTACCATCAGATTTAATGTAGAGATGGTGACATACAAAAACCTTAAGTTCCAAGTCTGGAATTTAGGAGGACAGACACGTACATATCAGGCCATACCGGATATGTTACTATTCAAACACAGATGCAGTTATTTATGTAATAGCCAGTTGTGACTGAAACCAAATTGGCACTTCCAAAACAGAGTTAGTTGCCATGTTGGAGGAAGAAGAGCTGAGAAAAGCCGTTTTAGTGGTGTTTGCAAGTAAACAGGACATGGAAAGGCAATGGCCCCCTTAGACAAATTCATTTGGGTTATCTGCCTTGAAGGACCGAAAGTGGCAGATATTCAAAACATCAGCAACCAAAGGCACTGACCCTGACAAGGTCATGGAATAGTTAGTGAAACATTGAAAAGCAGCAGTCTAGTCCCTCAGCTCTTGGAATTGAAGGCTGCATCACTTGCCGTGTTCACACTGTGAGATGTGAAAACCACATAGTTCCGCCATGAGCGGAACTGATTCAAATGTTTGTAATAAACATGGAAAATAAGTGTGGGCAAAGGTAACTCAGTTGAATCACTTGAATATTCTGTGCCAAGTACAATATTCCTTCTTTGCTTTCTAATGTTAAAGTATATTTTCTGTTTGTATGGAATTCTTATTCTATTACAGTCCTGTTAAAGAATGCACCCTTATTCGGGAAAAAAATCCTCCTATTTTTGAATTAGTAGTTGCAGCTTATAAGCAATAAACATCTTATAAACTAATAAACATCTTAACTCAGATGGTTTTTCCTTATAATGAATTAAGTCTTTATAAAATTAGACTTAATAGAGTAGGCTGGGAACACTGTGTGTATGCTATAGTCCTCATTTGCTTAACTTTTTACTAAGTAGTTTCATTGAGAAGCTTTTTGTTATAGGCATGAATATTATTTTGGTGAACTTCACTGACATACCTGTAATTGTCATTTACTTTATAGTTGTCAGAAATGTATATGTATGTTGACCTAGTTGATTTGCACAGGACCCGTGTCAGGTAGGTAGGATGAATTGTGATGTCTTCACCTGGTGGATATGGACCCGGGTTCTGACTTGACTTGCCCAAGGCCACCTGCTAATGAGGAGGGAATAGAGCTCAGAGTAGGGCATTTGGAGGTCAGAAGCTCGACTCAGACTATACTGTGTATTCCTGAAAATGTCAAAACTGACAGCCTAACCCTTAAATAAAATTATGCTAATTGATATAGTCACTGTACTGCAAAATAATGTTATGCATTTGTCTATACCAGAAGTGATCAGTGATAAGTAAAAACAATCCTAAATAGTTACATTTGACGGCATTCATAACATGTTAAAGAAAACAATTTCCCCTATCTATCACCATATACAAAAATTAATCAAAGTAGATCAAGGACATACATGTAAAATTTTACACTATATGAATCTTAGAAGAAAACTCCTGGACATCAGAGTAGGCAATGAATTCATGGCCAAATCCTCAAAAACAAATACAGTGAAAGCTAAGATTGACAGCCGGCACCTTATCAAACTAAAAAAGCTTTTGCATAGCAAAATAAAACATCAAGAGAGTAAAAGGACAATCCATAGAATGGAAATAAATATTTGTAAGTTATGCATTTGACAGGGGCCTAACATCCAAGATCTATGAGACACTCAAATGAATTGAAAGGAAAAAAGAAAAAAAATTAAAAAGTGGGCAAAGGACATAAACAGACACTTCTCAAAGGAAGATCTACAAGTACCCAACAATGTATACAAAAATGCTCACTTTCACTAATCATCAGAGACATGCAAAACAAAACTACAATGAGATACCACCTCATACCAGTTGAGATGGCTACTATTACAAAGTCAAAAAAGTAACAGATGTTGGCCAGGCTGCAGAGAAAAGGAAACACTTCTATAAGAACTAAAAATTGAGCTACCGTATGATTCAGCAATTCCACTTCTGGGACCATAACCAAAAGAATATAAATTGTTCTACTAAAAAGACAATGGCACACATATGCTCATTGCAGCACTAATCACATAGCAAAAACATGGAACCAGCACAGATACCCTTTGAAAGTGGCCTGAATAAAGAAAATATGGTACACATACATGCTGGAATACTATGCAGCCATAAAGCACAAAATTATGTCTTTTGCAGCAACATGTATGCAGCTGAAAACCATCATTCTCAATGAACTATCACAGACACAAAAAAGTGAATACTGCATGCTCTCACTCACAAGCGGGCCCTGAACACTGGACACATGAACACAAAGGTGGGAACAACAGACCCTGGACACCGCTACAGGAGAGAGGAGCGGGGAGGGCTAAGGAATACAATCACACCCTGGGTACAAGTGTACTACCAGGGAGAGAGAGTGTTCACTAGAAGCCCAAACCTCACTTGAATGCAATTTACTTATGTAATAAAAGTTCACATAGGCCTCTTAACTCTAAATTAAAAATTTTAAATCATAAAAAATGAAAACATCTACATTAAAGAAAAAATTTTTTAAAACTTTTTCAAGAAAAAAGAGACTGAGTGTAAGGATTTGCAGACATTTTTATAAACTGCACCTTAAGATAATCAGATTTGGTGAAAATACATGTGACATGTAAGTGACAACTAACATAAGTGACAACCACAGGGTAAAAACATGTATACAAATTAACAGTAAAACTGCTTTCTTTGCAAAATGAGAATCTGTATTCACCATTTTTAAACTGCTATAGAATGTACAACACCAAAACTAACAGAAACTATGAGTTTGGGGTGATAATGTGTCAATGGAGGTTCATCAACTATAACAACTGTAGCACTATGGTACAGGATGTTGACAGTGGAGGAGGTTGTGTGTTTGTGGAAACTGGGGATACACAGGAATGAAAATGGCAAACCGGAAAGCTAAGTGGAGAGAAAAGGGATAAAAGGGCTATTCTAGATGGAAGGATTAGTATGAACTCTGTAACAGGCAGAAAATGCACATGTGAAGACAAGTCCTTTGGTTTAGTCAGAGTGTAGGAGACAGAATGGGAAAGTAGAAAAAGTTCAAAAGGCTGGTTGGAGGCAGACTGCAGAGATCTTTAAGAATGTCGAGGAGTTTAATTCTTATTCTAGTGGTTTTTAATCCTGGCTGATCACTAAAAGAACATGTGGAACTTTTATAAAATATGTGTACCTGATTCCCAGAAATTTCATAGGTCTAAAGTAGGAAAGTAAAGGCTTTAGTTTGTCCAAAGGTAAAACCAGCAAAAAGAACAGGAGAATCTATAGTCTAAAAAAAGAAAGTGATTGTGAAAATAAGGAAAAACTGTGGGGCTCCAGAAAAAGGTACAAAATATGAAGGGTGCAGGAAGGGACCAGAGGGGCGGCTCCCAGAATGGCACTGAGCATGGTGAGGACAGACCAGACAACAAAGGCCCTAGGTCCCGGCTTCTGTGTGCACAATTCCCTGCACGCGCGAAGTTCAAACCTGCAAGCCTCCAATCCTTAGCCAGCTTTGTTATGCGCCCAATAGGACTATAACCCGGCGTCGGCCCCACTCTGCTCCCATACCGCTCCTCCAGTAAGAACCTAGCACAGCCCCTTCCGGCCCCTGTCAGGCTAGTAAATACAGCCCTCTCCCTGCATATCTCTCTCTCTCTCGATCTCTCTTGCTCTCTCTCTCTGTCGCTCTCTCCCTCTCTGCAGCTCTCTCCCTGCCTCACTCCCACTTCCTCTCTCTCTCTCTCCCTCCACAGACCCTTTCCCTTTTTCCCTTGTAAC